>NW_009942449.1:592-830 GCF_000696875.1 Nestor notabilis | reverse complement strand
CAGACAGAGTTCCATACTCTCCAGCCTACCATTGATATAAATAGCAGTTCCCCCTCCCCGTCTGCCAGGCCTGTCTTTTCTAAAGAGCCTGTAACCTTCAGTTCCAACACTCCAGTCATAGGAGCTATCCCACTATGTTTCTGTGATTCCAATGACATCGTATCCCTCTAGCCTTGCACACATCTCTTCATTCCTCGTTTGTTCCCCATACTACAGGAGTTTGTATCGAGCAATCTCA
>NW_009942449.1:0-218 GCF_000696875.1 Nestor notabilis | reverse complement strand
TGTTCATTTGTTGCGGTGTGTGGCTCCTCATTAATCCCCTGCAGAGCTGTGAAGCGGTTCTGGGTGGGGACATCAGATTTAGGAAGAAGCCCCTTGCTGCTAATTGTCCTCTTCCTCCTTTTTTTGTTGGTATTTTTGTTACTACTTCCCAGCTTCCTGGGTTAACACCCTTCTTCTTTCCTGCGTAAGCAATGATGGACACTTGTGGCCCCTGCACG
>NW_009942448.1:42697-43805 GCF_000696875.1 Nestor notabilis | reverse complement strand
CTCTGCCCAGCCTGTGTCTGTGCTCGGGATCACCCCAATCCGTGTGCAAGACTTTGCTCTTGACCTTGTTGAACTTCTGAACAGCCATAGAGCCCGATTTTATTCACCCAATGCTGGATCATGGGTTAGTCTCTTCTCTTTTGTTTTTCCACCACTCAGCTCCCAGGATGGAAGGAAGTGAATGCAAGCTTATTACCCAGACAGGGCTTCCAATCACACTTGCTTTCCAAGCCATGAGGAAGTGAAAAGCAGATGGCAGCCCAGGCACATGTAGTTGTGAAAGGCTGGATGGCTGGATCAGGAGGCACAAGTCAAGGAGGAAGTTCCTGAAACTGGGGGAAGAATCTGCCTCTCAATGTGAGGAAACTCCAAATAGAAGATCAATAAAATAACCAGATGCAAGAGATGGACTCAGTCTTCCTGAGAAAGATCCAAGGGTGAAAAACCAACTCCAGAAAATGAGGTCAACCTTCTCTAATAACCAAAGCTACTGTTTGTGCTCCACTGAGACATGCATGTGTGGAGTTCACCTCTCCTCTATTTATGGATTTGGCCTCTTGACCTGGAATTCAATGCCTTTCAGTTGATCCTGTCCTGTTGTGACGGGCCATATCCTGAATGTTTATTGCATTGGCTCCAATGTTGTCTTTATCTAACGGGTAAGGGAAAAGAGCAGTCCAGGGCTGATACTAAAACCCAGCATCCATCCTCCCTGTCTTTCCAAACAACTAGATTGGATGCAACATCTCACTTTGGGTTTTTTTCTGCCTTTTTCCCCAGAAGGGACCCCTAAAGCTACTGCAAACCCTACTTGAGAGAACATCTGTGCAAGCCCAACAGGAGATGGCTTTTGGTACCCAGTTTAGAGCAGGAAGTATCCTATCATGAGGTGGGATTTTGAGGGATTTGGGAGATTTGAGCCCTTAGAACTGTGGTTAGCAGAAACATCTAGAAAGCTGACCTGGCCACGCGTTTTGAACCCATCTCAGCAGTTGGATAGTTCATTATGCTTTTCCCAATCTCAGCCTCTTCTCATTCAGCCAAGGGTGAAGAGATTCTTAAACCACTGCTCTGAAAGGGACGTAAGACCCACAGTGACTCTACCACC
>NW_009942448.1:21712-42666 GCF_000696875.1 Nestor notabilis | reverse complement strand
AAAGGCTGTGTGAGGATGGAGGAATATGCGGGGGGCTCCTAGGTGGAACCTCAGACTCTCTGTTTCTGCCCTTTACACATCACACTCAATCACTTCAGTCCAGTCCATGAATAGATCTTATTAACCCCTCTCCTATATGACTGCAGCCAGATATCACCAAAGTGTGCAGTGTCACCGTTTGTCTCCTTGTGTTGGGTTTTTTCTCAGGGTCTGGGCAGCTGGGTTGGTTCAAAGCATGTCACAGGCTTTGTGGCATTTGATCCAGCACCTTCCTGTAACTGCCAGGGATGCTTCTGTCTAATCCCAGCTCATACCAGGAAGATGAAAAAAGAGGTATTTTCCTCATGTCCATCAGTGGTGGCTCAGTGGCATTGCAGTGGCCTTGAGCTAGTGAGCCATTGAATCATAGAATCACAGAATGGTTTGGGCTGGAAAGGACCTTAAGATCAGCCAGTTCCAAACCCCCTGCCATGGGCAGGGACACCTCACACTAGACCATGTCACCCAAGGCTCTGTCCAACCTGGCCTTGAACACTGCCAGGGATGGAGCATTCACCACTTCTCTGGGCACCCTGTGTCAGCACCTCAGCACCCTCACAGTAAAGAACTTCTTCCTTAGATCTAACCTGAACTTCCCCTGTTTCAGTTTGAACCCATCACCCCTTGTCCTATCACTCCAGTCCCTGATGAAGAGTCCTTCTCCAGCATCCGTGTAGCCCCCTTCAGACACTGGAAGCTGCTCTGAGGTCTCCACACAGCTTCTCTTCTCCAGGCTGAACAGCCCCAACTTTCTCAGCCTGTCTCCATACAGGAGGTGCTCCAGCCCCTGCTCATCCTCGTGGCCTCCTCTGGACTTGCTCCAACAGCTCCATGTCCGTCTTATGTTGAGGACACCAGAACTGGACACAATACTCCAAGTGGGGTCTCACAAGAGCAGAGTAGAATGCCAGGATCACCTCATTTGACCTGCTGGTCACACTTCTTTTGGTGCAGCCCACAATACCATTGGCAAGTCCTCAACAGGGAGACTTTCTTCCCACAGAGACACAGGAAAATCAACCTGTGGAGGGGACAAGAAGGGGGCAGCAACATCAGGTTCAGGTTACTAGAGATGCTCAGGCACTAGCACTGTGGGGAAGGCTGGAGCCCTCTTTAGTGTGTCCAGCACTTCATAAATTTCAGAGAGATTCAGGGCAAGGAGCCAGATGTTTGGGGAGAAATTCTGAGCACTAAAGACAAGTGGAAATATTTCTTTCTCTTTTTTTTTGGTAGTGTGTATTTTTTCCCATTAGTTGCAAGGCTATATTTAGAAGAGAGGGGGGGAGAGAGAGAGCACGAGAGAGAGATTAGGCATTTCTTCGTATTCTTGTAGTCACTCCAGTTGTTCTGCTTGTAGGAACAGATGTCTCTGTCCTGGGGTGATAGCATTCAGGTCCACGAGGAAATTTTCTTCCCTGCAGCTCCTCTAACATAGAAGGGAGATCGAGCCAGAGGTAAGTCAGTCCATCGTGGAAGAATACACTGCAGGGACCATTGCAGTGAATGCTGTGGGAGAGTGGTCAGAGAGAAAGGGGGGGATTGGAGATGTGGCAGCAGGAGACCAGGAGGCAATTGCTGGAGACTGGACCATAAATCCAGAGTGGAAAGCATGGCTATTGCAGCAGGGAGCAATGGAAAGGATGGCAGTGGAGAGAGTCCTGCACCGAACATGTGGATGTGAAGCTTAGGAAGCTCCTGGCTCTGCCCATGTGGCTGGTACACCGTCAGTTGGCATCTAACCTGCAGAGCCAGGCTGTGCCGGTGGCTGTGAGGAGCTGCAAGCAGGTTCTCCTGCTGTGAGCTTCTCTGCTTCTGGGTTTTGGGGCAGTGCTGTGATATTTGGAGATGGGGGTTTGATGAAAAGTGTGTTATAGTACTGGCTTTCCTTCACTGAAGTACTATTGTCAGCTCTTGTAAGGAGTGGGATGATGTCTTGTTTGTATCTGTGTATTCCCAGACATAATTCAAGTTTGGGGAAATGTGTTCACGGAGGTTTTGGGACCCAGCAGAGGAGATGGTGCACTGGGACCATCTGTGACTGGGGATGTTTTACCTCTCTTTGGCTGTGCAGCAGTGTATGAGCTCAGCTCTAGGAAAGATGCTGTTTCCTTTCTCTGAACACACTTACTGGCTCAGTCTAAGGAGAAGCAGATCCTTTCCAAGCTCCTTACCCAGGTCGGTTCAGAAATGCTCCCTGCATCCATAGCAATACACTTACCAACAGCTCCAAGTGTTTCCAGATTAACCTGGAAACCTGCAGCACTATGGGCTCTGCCTGCAGAGCACAGTCTCATACATGGCTAGCAAAGGAAACCACAGAGCCCAGCCTCCCAAAGGGTTAAGATGTGCTTGTCCATCCTGGGATGCCTCAAGAAATGCCTGTTCCCTGTCCAGGTCTCCCATCCCGCTGCATTCCCTGGGCCAAGCCCACACAGGGCTCCATGCCTCGGTTTCTCCCTGCAGCCAAGAGAGCAGCACAACCTGAAGTTGTGCAGAGCTGCATCCATGGAGGGCTGGTTTGCTGCTCATGATGCATGTGACCCTTCTCCCTGCTGCATCATCCCTTTGTCCCTACATGCATCTATGTCACCTCTGTTCCCTGTGCTCCCTGGGATATGAGCATTGCTCCTTTATGTCCTGCTGTGCAGGACCCCAGGTAGTCCCCAACAGCAAACCTTTGTTGCTGCTCTTCCCCAACTGTCCTTTTCAGCCTTCTTGCCAAGGGACAGAGCAAAAGCAGGCAGCTGAAGGCAGAAAGAGGGAAAAGTGCTCAAAGATGGCTAAATTTGCAGTTAAAATCTCCTTTTCAAAAGCCAGCAGCAATGCACGGGCCAGATATTGCTCAGTTTAATCTCCTTGATGTTTTTACACTGTGAAGTTCCTGTATGTGCCTATATGGTAATTTTCACTGCAGCCACAATAGCTGTTCTTCCAAACCAACATTTCTAGCACATTGTCCCTAGCACCCTTGAAATGCTAAATGGATTACTGTAATCCCAATAAAATCAAATGCATTTCTCTTGTACTGTTACAGCCTCCCAAGCAGACAGGCACAAATCCATCTCTACTAGCTGGACCTATAAAACTCCAAACCCATGTTTCTTTCCAGATCTACCTTTAAAAACATATTAAATCCTCCTGGAAGAAAATTTCCTCCCCCCGCAAAAGATATTCCTTCTCCTCATAGTACACTGGTCCACAAAAGACAGTCAGGGATACACGCAGGAAGCGATGCTCTGATTTCTCTTGGAGTATCATGGATAGAAATACACAGCATCTACCACAGAGATGTCATTCCATGCTCTCTTGTGACAGATGGCACTTGGTCCGAGCCCTGACAGGCTATGAGATACTAGTCTTTTACATGCTAACAGCTTGATTTATAGAGCTTCCCCCAAGACAATATTTCTGTCACTCCAAGGCTAAGATGTGGTGATGCAGAAAAGAGGGACATGAAAAATGCAAAGGTATCAGTTGTAAATGTCTAAATGTTTCAGGAGGGACTTTTCTACAGTGTGGTGTAAACTAGCAAAAGGAGGTGTAAAACATTTATTAGTACTTTAAGGTGACCAGTACCAGCAAACCTCATCAGAGATGTGCTGAAGGACCTCTCTGGACCCCAGCCACCATTGCTGGGATCACGTTTGCAGGTCTGGAGGGGCAATGCATGTACATTCCCACTTCTTTGTTTGCTTGTACATGTACATCTGAGCTCCCTTTTCTCAAAGGATGACACATTATTGCTGCAAATGAGTATAGGGGAGGTATAAGCTCATAAGAAATCTGCCAGCACATGAATTTCCTGTGCTGTGTGTCTTTGGGAGCTTCATTCCTTATTTTCCATGCATGCTTAGGACAGAGCTGGGGAGGACCATGCAGATCTTTCCAAGTTTTAAATAGGTTGTCTCTGGGGTGTCCAGGACTGATCTGACTCCTGGTTTTAAGCAGCAGGTTCAAGCCTAGATGCAGAGAATGGGCATCTGGGCCAAGCTGAGTGACTTCCTTCCCATCTGGGTCACTTTGCTCTGTGAAGAACAGGAATGCAGTTTGGAGACTTAGTGCTCTCCCTCTTCTAACTGGCAGTGATCCCTCACGGCTTTGCATGACCTGTTGGACTAAATCATTGCTGGGCACCCACAGGCTATTGCTTGTCCAAACTGAATCAGGCACTCACTGATCCTTACTCTCAGAGGACCTGATTTTGGTCCTATGCAAGGGAGCATAAGGTCCATCCATGTGCACACACACAACTGAACACAGCATAATGGGTGGAACTCAGACCACAACTCACTGCAATACCCATATCCTGGCCCTCAGAGATGAAGGACCACATGTAGGCTAACTGGGCATATCAGGCAGGAGGCAGACAGCTCAATAGAACATCAGCAACACCAGCCCAACAACCAACATCACTGCATTAGCTTCTACACATCCTTAGTCTGAGATTGGTTACGTGACTTGAAGGACAACCCTTGCTATGCCTAGGACTGAACACCCACGTTTTATCTCTGGCCAGATGGTGATTCTGGTTCCTATGGGCAACATTAGAGATCAATAAGGGGGTTAATCCCTTTTCCTGTTTGCGAAGTTCACACCTTTCTCCTTCCAGACAAAGGTTGTAATTCAGCACATGAACATGCAAACATGAACAAAGTAGGAGTTGCTGGCCATCACACTCTTCATTAGACATGGGCAGGCACGCCATGGCTGACCAGTGCAGACACCAGGTAATGAGCTATCATCTGCCCCAGTCAGGCTGGTTCTGCCATGGGGAAAAGATGCAACGTGGTATAAATCTGAGATTCTTTCATGTCAGGATAGCATGAGAGGCAATGGTCTCTCTTTGCAAATCCAGCCTTGTTTACAGTGTTTAAATGCCAAAGCAACTTTGACTTTGCAGTGAAAAAGACCTAAATGAAAGGCTGTGTGGTGGGGAGTGCTAGCATCTCCTTGTAGCTTCATATTAGAGGAAACTAGGATCACTCGCAGTTCCTATTTGTGTGTTTGTCAGTTCTGATTTCCTCCATCCTCCTAATGTTTTTCAACTTGTTGGCTAATTTCAGCCAAGCTTTGGCAGAAGGGAAAGATCACCTCCATTTGCAGGAAATTAGGCAGCAAAGTGAGAAGAAAGTCAAACAAGTATTGGAGCCAAGGGAAGAGCTAGAACGTGAGTGCTCCTCCATGCAGCCAAGTGTCCCCATGGGAAGCAGTTATAATAAGCAGCTCAACCAGGGCAAAGCATTCATCCACCCCCACGAGCCACTGCATGAGACCTTAAGAAAGCAGGTGTCATTGCATCCGACACTCACAGAACTCTGTGGTTTGTGTCCCTAAAGCATCTTCTATTTCCATGGCATTGGAGGGGAGGGAATAATCCAACTCTGAACTGGGTTTAACTATTTCCAACTGACATTCCCAAGCAGTTGGGTGTTTCATACACCCTGTCTGGCCACCTGCAGACCTGGAGAGCTCTAGAAGACATCAATGCCCAGGAACCAAGTGAGAGCAGAGAGGCAATGTTCAAAAATACGGGATCTTCCCTGGGAATAGCCCCATTTCTGCTTCGGGATGGAGTCTTTCTCCCCAGCACCTTAGCTTCCTTCTTACAGCCTGAGGGCTAGATAGGCACCAGCTTTTCCCTTTCAGCAGCTGGATTCATTCCCTTTCTCTCCTTTTCTCACTGTCAGCAAATCCACCCTCCCCTGGCTGAGCATGAGGGACACAGAACAGGCTTTACCACGTATAGGGCAAGGTCCTCAACATGCACAAAAACACCATATTTGGCCAGTTTGAGCCAGAGTTGAGTGAGAGCTTGCCAGAAGAATCATACAATTTAAGCTGAAAGAGAGGGACTTTAACCCTTCATATATAAATACGATGATAAATCACTCAGGGAACTTTAAACACAGAAAAGCTGCAAAACTAAACACATTCTGCTGCCATCCCAGGCTGCAGAGTAACACTAACAGAGTGAGGGGGACGGGGGGATGATAGGGGAGCAAGGTTGCTATATGGGATGTTCTGATTCAGGGAAATGAGAAAAGCTGAAGCTGTTTATATTAAATAACACTTGCTCGTGCTTGTTAATGTCCTTTTCATCTTTCCAGCCCCAGTGCATGGCTCTCTTGTTCTCTGTCTCTGGGTCTGCACGCAGAGATCCTATCTGCACGCACCAATAAATAACCCTTTTGGCGAGCGGTTAGGACAAAGCTCATTTTGCCTTTTCTTTTGTATCCCATTATTTAAGTTGCTGAGCCAGAGCCAAAAGTCCCCTGGGTCAAAGAAGTGAACCCTGGTAACTTCAGCAAGGGTGAGGCTTAAGGCTGACACCAACCAAAATGCTGGGTGGAATGAAACACAGGATGGTCAAGGATGTCCTCCTGGGGCAGACGTAGCACTGAGATGTCCATGACAGATGAACAAGTGTGATGCCAAGCAGCGAGAGAGCAAAGGAAGAGGCTGCAGGACCTGTTTCAGCACAGAGACCATCTGTTTCCTATTTGGCCCAAGAACGATGGAACTGGTTGTGTCATGCAACAGTGAGAGAGTGTTTCAGAACAAGTCCCCCTTTCCCGGTGCTGAGCACAGACCTTTATCAGAAGGAGAGAAACCAGGTCAACCTCCAGTCTCCATCCCTGCCCTTATCCCATTTCTAGCCAGATGCCTGCTGTACTTTTAAGGAAATGCTACCCATGGTCTCACAGCCAGACAGACAAAATCCAGCCTGAGAGGTATAATATAACAGCATAGGCCAACTGGCAGAGGCAGGCAGCACTCAGAAGGATGCATGTTTACCCATCTTGAGCTTTGCAGAATGACAGCTCCATGGAAATCCGGGGGGCTGAGAGCTGGATGAGGCATGAAGAAAGCTGAGCTCCAAACTGACTGAAGATTATAGGAAGGGGGTTAGCACAAAGGATGTTCACTCTGTAAGCAAAGGTGATTATGGTTCTCACAGCTCTGCATAAGCTCGTGCCATAGCTGTGAGTAATAAACAGTGTAAAACATAGCAAGTGACTCAGAATTAGACAAATGCATATTCACTGAATACTCTCTACTGCATGCTAAGGAATGGGATGGGTGATTTTGTCTTCTCCACTTGCTGAAGTTACCAGGGTTCACTTCCTTGAGCCAGGGGACTTTTGGATCTGGCTCAGCAATCTAAGAAATGGGATCCCAAAACCCCCCATATTTAGTCATGCCCCTCACTGATTGCTGTGTGTCACCCCTCTGCAGAGATGGGGAGCTGAAGTGACTCACTTCAACACCTCTATGAGTATTTCTGGTGGCAGAGAGACCTGGTCGAGGTCATTTTTGGACTTGGGCAGGGGAGCAGACCTGGGAATCTTTGGGAATGTTTGCTTATCCTCAGACACGAGGTCACGCTGCCTTTCTGTGCCTTGTTCACCCTGCCTTAAAACGGGGCAACGCAGCTTTCTCAAGTGCTTGGAGTCCCACAGTGGAAAAATACTTAGTAACTTTTAACCAGGGATTTGGTCCAGCCTTGTCTCATTAAAAGCACTCAGAGGAATGCTGCTGCTTTGCTAGTCCAGTTCTCTATCCCTTCTGCTTGGGAGGCTTAAGATGAGGGCAAAGAAAGGAAAAGGCCATTCACCCAAGCACCCATCAGTACCAATGTGATTTTCCCCACTGCAGCCCAAGCTGCAGGTTGTCAGTGAGGAAATCTTCAGAATTAACTTAATTTCTTGGGATTTCTTTCTATAGTTCCTTGGATTTTGTGTTCAGGCAGGGCAGCGATGGACTGGGAAAAGACACAAACTCTAATTCAGCTCCTCTGCATAGTCCATTTGGTAAACCAAATGCTACCTGTTGGTTTTTAGCAGTTTACAATATCTGGAACTTATTTCATTGCACATGGGGCTCAGAGGAACACTGTATGATGATGATTTTAATCCCTGTGCATGGACGGTTACTCATAGCAGATCATTTTCTATTAGTCTGCAAAGTGCCTTATGTACCTCAATAGCATCGTGAAGATGAAGAACACTTGAATTCATTTTGAGTTACTGACTTCACTGAAAAGGCAGAATGTAAGATGAGTATCACTTGTTTGTGATAATGGATCTGAAACAAGATAAATCTCCTATAGGAGACAAGCTGTCAAAAAGATGTCAAATTAATACAGAAATTACAAACTGAGAGTATAGAATTACAATAAGAAGACAAATATATACTCAACTCAATAGTTTCTAGTACATGCTAAGGGATGGGATGGGTGATTTTGTCTTCTCCTCTTTCTCAACTATAGGATCATAGAACTGTTTGGGTTGGAGGGGACCTTCAAAGGTCATCTGCTCCATTCATACAACAAGCTTACACAGTACTAAAGGAGCAACAAAGTCTTTATTCCCTGGTTTGCACTGGTGCAGTGGCTTCCGCAGTGCTCCTCTTGACAGCATCTGCACAGAGGAATCTGGGAGCAGGTCCAGGCATCTGCTCATTTGTTTTTGTAATTCAAGGGTGAAACAAATAGAGAAGATCAGATGGTGAGAATGTTAGAAAAACATTAGAAAACGGGCCAGCATCCTGCATCCCCCCCATGCATCTTCCTCAGGTGCCAGACTTTGCAACTCCTCCATCTTCAGCCAGTCTTGGGTCTGGTTTTTCCTGTTATTCCCCCTCAGCGTGCTTGGCACAAAGTGTAAAGAGACAAGACTCTCCCCCAGGAGTCTGGAAGCTCAATCAGACCCAGACAAAATAATGTGAACATGTGTGCTACTTTGGCTGCCACCGAGTTCAGTGCAGGGTGAGGTAATCTGGTCACTCCTGAAACACAGGATGTCCCAGTGTCTGGTTGCTGCTGGAGATGGCCTAAGTGCAGAAGTGGACAGAAGTTAGCATTGCTCCTCTTTGCCCAGCAGTTCTTTGGGATATTACTGGTGGTCTGACCCCAGGCTCCAGGATTTCAGTCCTGCAGCATAATCTGGACCCGGGTTTTAGGGTTGAGCACCAGCCATTCCAATGGGCAATTCAAGTCCTTAGGCTTGAGTGGCTATTTAAACAGAAATGCCATTTGATTAGAAATATCCTTCCAAATTAAAGGGTATTAAAACCAGCTTTTCCTTTCATACCACTTCTATAGAGTAGGTAAGAGGCAAGAAGAAACTAAAGCAATCATCAGACTCCAGGCCAACAGACCCACGTCCTATCATGATGGCAAAGTCACTTCTGCAAGGATTTTCAGAGGGAACATCACACCTGGTCTTCTAAATTCTCAATCCTAATCTCTGTTTTTGCTTCAAAAATGTTCTGCTTCATGTTCACTTGGCTTGAATGAACCATACAGAATGACCATGACTAGGCTGTAGCATCTTGTGAGGACTCTTGATCTTGAGTGTTGACCATTTACCAAACGTTCTTCATTTCCAGCCCTCTCCAAAATAAGAAAGGTTGGGAAAGCACACACTCTTTGATCACACAGTCCTCCACAGAAGCTGCCTGGCCATATCCTATGACCCCATTCAGCAGTACAGGCTGGGAATTGCTCTGCTGACAAAGACATGGGTGTTATGGTGGACCTTAAACTGAAAACGAACCAGCAAGCAGTGTACACTCACTGCAGGCAAGGCAAAGTACACACTGTGCTACATGGGGAGACTCATGTTCAGCAAACAGAGAGGAGTTGTTGCTCTATCAGTTCATCATTGGTGAGGTGCCTAGTTTGGACCACGCTGTTCAGGGGAACGTTGAAAGACAGGAAATTGGTCAGCAGAGGTTTTACCAGGTTGGGATGAACACACCAGTACAGCCTGAGGCTAACTAGCTGGATAGTGTCTTTGCAGAGGACGTGGGGGTCCCGGTGGATTCCAAGTTGCACATGAGCCAGCAATTCACCCTTGGGAGAAAGAAGACCAACAGCCTCCTGGATTGCCTTAGGAGGAGCATTGCCAGCAGGCCAAGGGAGGAGATTAAGTGCTCAGCACTCAAAACACATCAGGAATATTGTGACCAGCAAATACACAGAGACTTGGGAATCTCTTCTCCTAAACCTCAGTTCCCCAGCTTTTCATTCCAGAAATCTGGAAGCCTTCTACTTTTGTCAGGAGTTGCAGAAGTGTTCAAGGTCTTGGGAGTTGCATCTAGCAGGGATTTGTAGTTCATTAGCCCAACAAGCAAGGGTTTGGTGGCTGAGCAGGAAAAGCCTTTGTGACTCACCAGGCAGGCTCAGAGCTGCTGTGATGCTCTCTGGATCCCATTAGGACTGTCCCTGCAAAACACTTTTGGCCAGCAGGAACTCTCCTGAGAATCCACTTTTCACTGAAAGGCTTCTGACTTAGGTAGCTTCTTCCTTTGCTTTGTACATGGCCACCAACAGCTTGAAGCATCTCACAGGCAATGGGACACCTTCAGTACATCCTCCTGACCCCCACAAGCAGCAGAAGGGATTAGTGCAGGCAGAAAGCCAGCTGCCAGAGGATGGTTCATGCCGGGGGGAGCTGGATATCCAGACTCCCTTGGCAACACAAGCCTTCCTCATTGAGACACACTGTGGTTCCTGTGAGTAGTGGGAGATGTGCTTGCTGCTCCTGCTCTCCCAGTCCTTCCTCACTTGGCTCTTTGGTAGCAGGGATTTCAAACTCTCATAACTCACATCTTTCAGCACCATTCTTTGCTGATTGAAGCTGATTTTTTTTTTAACCTCAAAATCCTGCTCAGCTGCTTTGAGATATTCCAGACATTTTTCAACCATTTATTTTTATTGAAACAAGCCAAGTTTCTGTATATATTTGACTTTTTTTTATCTTTTTAATATACAAATCAGTTTAAAATAGTGTGTAAGTCAGGAATGATTTGCAAATTAAACTGTCAGACCCTGGCAGGAGCAGCAGCTGACGCCCTTGATTTGAAATCTCCTGGCTGCTGGTGCTGTAAGCGCAGATCTCTAGAAGATGCCACACAACCTGTTTGGAAAATGCAGCCCTCGTTTGATTTCATAGAGTCATAGAATGGTTTGGGTTGGAAAGGACCTTAAGATCAGCCAGTTCCAAACCCCCTGCAATGACCAGGGACACCTCATACTAAACCATGTCACCCAAGGCTCTGTCCAGCCTGGCCTTGAACACTGCCAGGGATGGAGCATTTACCACTTCTCTGGGCACCCTGTGCCAGCGCCTCAGCACCCTCACAGTAAAGAACTTCTTCCTTAGATCCAACCTGAACTTCCCCTGTTCCAGTTTGAACCCACCACCCCTTGTCCTGTCACTCCAGTCCCTGATGAAGAGACCCTCCCCAGCATCCGAGTAGCCTCCTTCAGACCCTGGACGCTGCTCTGAGGTCTCCACGCAGCTTCTTTTCTCCAGGAGGAAGTCCTAACAGTTCCCAACATGCTGCTGCGTGTAACTCTGGTCACCAGCCCAGGGAAGGGATGTGATGTTTTAGGAGTCAAATACTGGAGCTATGGTTATGCCAAGAGGTTGGGCAAATGTCTTCTGGCTGCCAGCACTATCCTGCTCCCATTGCAGTGCAGGAAGAGCCTCCAGCTGGGAAGAAGCTGCTCCATTGGAGGAAGGATCAAATGGATAAGCACCATGTTCAGGAAACAAGACTTGGTAGGAGCTTCATATTGGCCCTCCTATAACAGCAGATTATTGGCCTGTGCCTCCATGAGCATCCATGCACCCTGCTTGGACTCAAGCAACCCCGTCTACTTCTCTGGGCCATTCAACATGACCGTGTGTATGTCCCCTGTCTTCCCCCTCTCCTTTACTCCCCTTGGCATAGTTCACATGTCTGTTCTTCCTCAGGCCTTAAAACCACTTTTGCACAGGGCAGAGGAAGAGAAACTTGAAGTGGGGATTGTGTGTCTTCTCCAATACACGTATCTGGAACCACTGGAAGACAGTAATTATAAACCCAGGTATTTTCCTACTGATTACTGGTATCTCATATTAGCAGATGAAACTCAGCTCAGAGAGTGCAGCAATATATAGACCTACTGAGAACATGGTTGCAATGTCCTTAGGTGTCAATATTTTGAGTTCTCAGGAACGCTGACATCCCCATCAATATCCCTTTGTTTCTTCTCTTCCAGATCACTGGGAAGGCAGTGACCATGCCGACCTCCTCCACTCAGCTGCCAGCCCTTGACTCTATCAACACCACCCAGCAACCCAACTCCAGCATCTACTTGTTCTCCAAGTTCATCCACCCTGACACAGAACTGTACACAGAATTCTACAGCCTATGGATTGCCCTGATGGTGGTCAATGCCATCATTTTCCTGGTGGGTGTTGTGCTGAACAGCTTGGCACTGTATGTCTTCTGCTTCCGTACCAAGACGAAAACCACCTCTGTTATTTACACCATCAACTTGATTGTAACTGATCTCTTGGTGGGCTTTTCCTTGCCTGTCCGGATCATCATGTTCTACAGCACAGGGGACTGCCTCAATTGTTCCTTGGTTCATATCTTTGGCTACTTTGTCAACATGTACTGCAGCATCCTCTTCTTGACGTGCATCTGCGTTGACCGCTACCTGGCAATCGTGCAGGTGGAGGCCTCACGTAAATGGAGGAACCCCACATGTGCCAAGGGGATCTGTGTCTTCATTTGGATCTTTGCCACTGCGGTAACTTTCTCCATCCTGACCATGGCAATACAGTTTGCTGAGTGCTGCCTCTCCAAGATTCTGGTCCTGATGGTGTGCGAGTACTTCTTCCCCCTCATCATCATCATCTTCTTCACCACCAGGATTATGTGTGCTCTGTCCAAGCCCAGCCTCATGCACCAGAGTCGGGAGAGGAGAATGAGGGCTGTGCAACTCCTTATCACTGTCCTCATCATCTTCATGATCTGCTTCACTCCTTTTCACGTGCGACAGGTAGCAATCTCCATCAACCCAGACATGCCCCATGGTGTCAGCCGCCTCGTCTACCATGTGACAGTGACTCTGAGTAGCCTCAATAGCTGCATGGACCCCATCGTCTACTGCTTTGTCACCAATAACTTCCAGTCGACCATGAAAAACATCTTTAGGAAAACCGAGCCAGAGCAAACCAGTGTGGACATCCTGGGCATGAAAAAGAACTCCAAGGCCCCCAATGCAATCATCGCCTTCTCAAACACAATAGGAAGCCCTGTGAGCTTGCCATCACCAAGCAGTGTCCAGATATAACCCACATCTGATGGGACACAGTAAGCCAGTGTAGTGACGCTGGAATCTTGCTAGGATGCACAGTACTATTGTCTTTGACCTCTTTGTTTTTTAGGCTGAGGTTCAGAATGACAGTGGTGGAATTTATTCCTCAAGAACATCGTGGTCTGTTTGGAAAATGGAACTTGCAGTGATTTTAGTACCAAAACAAAAGAGAATCCATTAATTACTGTTCCAAATGGGAAAGTTTCCTTTGTATTTTAATACAGACATTTTGCTAGCAACAAATTCTTCACTGTGGTTTTCTTTTCATGTTTCACATTGTAATGCAACACTCCTGGGATGACCTAGAAAGCAGCAAAGCTCTGTTTTCTATGAAAGCTTTTGGGCTTTGACCATGTGTTTAAGAGTAAAGGATAAGAGGGATGTTTCCAGAGCTGTCCACCACAAAGATTTTAGATGCCAGTGGAGTGAGAAAGAAAGTATTCTAACCCACTTGTCACTAGTAACTACTCATGTGTTTCTGATAAAGCCTGAACCTTCTCAGTGAAGAGGAGATGCAATCAAACAGTAAAGTCTCCTCTCACTATTTCAGCTATAAGCAGAAAGCACATGTGGGTGTATATGTTTTCACACACATTGTTTGGGCTTGGGGAGAGGTTAAAGATGTGTTCCACCTTTATTTGGATTACTAAATCTCCGAAACTGTATACAAAAAAGCATACAAAAAGAGCATGAACCAAAAAGCTGTGAAAATGAACATGCTTTCCAGCAAACTCTGCTGTTCTGCTGTCTTCCCTGAAGAACAGCCAGGATGAAAAGCAGAACCAGACTAGGATGCTATATACTGCTCTCCTTTGATTTTTCTTCCTGGCATGTTGTAAAATCAGGGCTCACTGTCCTAATTCCCACTGTCAGTCCATCCACTCAGTCACTTCAATGCTGATGCTTCCAAGGACAGAAAAAGAAGCCATCTCAGGCATCTAGGCTGAAATTCACCCCAGTCACTAAAATGATTTAAGTCACTACCGTGATTTAAGAGCCACATTTAAGAGATATGTGAGGCTAAGGATGCCACAAAATTCTGTCCACAATGGTTGCTAAATGTTTTAGGCTACATTGTACCTGTAAAGCAATGTGAATACAAAAAATTATCCTAGGAAAACAGCAAAACCTGCAGCATGAACAGCAATAACTCTTGTCATTGCTCCATGTCTCCTCACCCACATGCCTATTGCTCCTGCAGCTGGTTCTGGTGTCCTCAACATAAAAAGGACATGGAGCTGTTGGAGCAAGTCCAGAGGAGGCTACGAGGATGATAAGAGGGCTGGAGCAGCTCCCGTATGGAGACAGGCTGAGAAAGTTGGGGCTGTTCAGCCTGGAGAAGAGAAGCTGTGTGGAGACCTCAGAGTATCGTTCCAGTGTCTGAAGGGGGCTACAAGGATGCTGGGGAGGGACTCTTCATTAGGGACTCTAGTGGTAGGACAAGGGGTAATGGGTTTAAACTTAAACAGGGGAAGTTTAGATTAGATCTAAGGAAGAAGTTCTTCACAGTGAGGGTGCTGAGGCGCTGGAATAGGTTGCCCAAGGAAGTTGTGAATGCTCCAACCCTGGAGGGGTTCAAGGCCAGGTTGGACAGAGCTTTGGGCGACATAGTTTAGTGTGAGGTGTCCCTGCTCATGGCAGGGGGGGTGGAACTAGATGATCTTAAGGTCCTTTCCAACTCTAACTATTCTATGATTCTATGAATTCATAAGGTCTAGTGAACTGCTTTTCCTGGCACTCATTGGTGTTACCATCCAGAATATTAGGGTTTATGGCTGGTTCAAGCTAGGACACCCTAAAGTACTCTGCTTCCCAGGGGTCTGACTATGGGACAACCATCTCCATTTCACAGGAACACAGCATGACCAATGCTACAAACTGCCTCTTGCAACTGAGTTAGCAAGAGTTTGCCTCTTGCAACGTGTGTATGTTTCCCCTAACCTCTTTTTCTGACCAATCCAATGGTAATAAAAATTGCACAGTCAACATCACTGCAATAGAGGGATCTAGGCAGAGGGGAGTATAGCTGTCCCCAGGAGCACTGGGTGTCCCAGTTCCCATTCCAGGCATTGGAGTCTATGGAGGGTGATTCAGCCCGTGGAAGCAGAGGCCTCCCTGACCTCCATGTCACCTAGATCTCCAGGGATATAACAGGAGCCCAGACACCACCTGAACATGGAGACACTTTGGTGCATCTATCTTCACCACACACCAAAGTCCCCCAAAGGAAGGACTCAGTTGCCAGTAGACCAATGCCTGGTGCCATGGTTGGCATGATGGGGTGTCACCTCGCCTCTAGCTCCTGCTGCATGTAAGTGTGGTTCTGCTACAAGCCCTGCACTGTTCTAATGGTCCTATCCCCAATATCCTATAGTATTCACTTCTGCTTGGGCAGCTGAGTCCTGTGCCTGAAGTAAAGTTGTGTATCTGCAACCTACAAATGGGCAGTGTTCAGTCCCTGTTCAGGGACCTGCAGGTCTCACCTAGAACATCAGCATGACACTGTCAGCTGCACTTGGTCCATTAACCATGCTCTTGATCATGCCGGGGCACAGCAATTTGCCATTGCTTGGTGTGTGACCTCTTCGAGGTTTTCCCAAGCAATACAGTGCACTCAGTGCTCTTTTCCTGGGATCTCTGTTCCTTTGAAGAGGATTTTCCTTCCAAGAGGTTGTGATGAGGGTCACCAACACTGTGGCATGAGATGTACGACTGTTATCCTGGTCATTCATTCCCATTCTAAACATGGCCATGAACATGGTAAACCTTCCCAGGGCCCAGCCGTGCTGAGGTTTTCCTTCTACTTTATATATTTCTTTATTCATCTGTAAATCACTGTTTCAGGTACCTAACAATCAATGCCACCCTCTTGGCAGCTCTCTGGCAGCTCTCTGTTAAATGATGCATCAGCACACATGGATTAGGCTCTGACTTCTCAGCCAGGTTGACCACTTCACATTTCTGCCACTGTTTTCCACCAGCCCCTCATTTGGAGAGAGTATTTTATGCCTCAAAGGTCTGCACTTCCCTGCGAACTCCAAAACCTCATGCCCACCAACCCACTCTCAGACCTTTCCATGCCATTCAAGCTGTCAGTAGTGAAAATGTGTGTCACATACACAGCACTGTCTTTTGCCAAGACTACTTCACAGTAACGGGAGGAAAAGTGCAGGCTCAGTGCTTGGCTTATTTCAGTTTCTTTGTTCCAACAAACTACAGCTTCACACCTCCCTTTCTTTTGCTATCAGTGGCTTTTTGCCATGTACAGAAATGTCTTAACATGTCTCTCAGTGCAGTTGCTCATTTGAGGTCAGGATAAAACCTCTGAGAGTATTTGCTTAGATTTTTAAGATCCTAAACAGGGTCTCAGCTGAAGCTCTCTCTGCTGTAACCTTAAGCTGTAGTAGTCTGAATTCTCTTTACTATCAGTGTATTATTCACTCCCTGTAAGAGACACCTGAGTCTGGATAGTTCTCTTTATTTGGTAATGCCTGTTGCCTTACCAGAGATTTCAGTGGTTCTCCATTTTTTACGAGTTCAAAGGCAAGGTCTTGTCCCTTTATCAAGGACACATTCTCCAAAAACTGGAAAGAACCTAGTAATTCCCAAACTAGCCTATTTTTCAGTGACTTTTAGTGTTATCTGTTTAATGCGTGCTGTTTACACATCTTGCTTTTCCTCATGGTCTCTAACCCTTCGATCTGCATCATGTCTCTGCACAGGGTATCTCTTCGGGTTGCCTCTTAGTCCCCAACAGCACTGACAGGGATTGCAATAGTCTTGTTCCCACCCCAACCTGCCCCTTCTGGGATGAGAACAGCCGCACACGATACAATAGGGAAGCCTCCAAGGGCAATGTGAGTAACTCCATTCACCATTAAATACATGCAGACACTGCACATAGAGATCAGCTTTTGCAGGGCAGTCTTTTATGCACAGTACTTAAAGATTTAGATGCCAAATTCATGATGATCCCCAGTAAAATCAGGCACTTAACAGCCTTTGAGAATCTGGATCACTCCCCAGAGGCTGATAGTAATAGGGGTGGATGGGCATTGCATATCATGCTACCCCCACCAAGCAGACAGAACACAGCATTCCCTTAAGAGCTTAACAGCAATAAAGAGCTCTGTAAAATGCCCCAACCTCTCAGGGAATTACAGCATTCAGACCTCTTTGACGTGCTGTGGTTCTCTTGTGCATCTGAAATCCTACGAAGTGAACTGGAAATATCCCCTCTAGCTGCCCAGAGGCTAGCAAAAAAAGATCATGGGATATCTCACACATGTTTCTCAGGATTTCAGTCACTTGCTAACCATGAGCTCGCCTGCTTGAGCCACAACACGCAGGTGTCTGTAGCCTTTGGCATGCCAGGGAATGGGTATCCAGGAATAAAGCTCAGCCTCTTTCTCTCCCTGCTGGGTGTCTCACCTGTGTGGCATTCAGCACAGCCCATGTTTCAGAGCATTTCTGTCTTTGCAAGGCATTTCCTACTGTAGCCCAGAAACCTGTAGCAAGGCAGAGGTGCAGCACAGCCAGCCCTCAGTACACTGCAAACACGTCTGTGCCCAGCAAAGCTGAGAAGTCTCCAGTTCTGCACCAGAAAAGGAGCCCATGGCTCCACATGTGGGGTCATCTGCCAAGATCAGTTCCTCCTGGGCTCTGAGTAGCCTCCCCCTTCCCTCCACCACCGTCTTGAGAACTGTTAATAGGAAGCAACACAGATATGTGCAAAAGCAATTTCTTCCTTCCTCATCCCTCTGGGGTTTGCTGTCCCTCAGCTGTGTGCAGGAGTCTCATTACTCAACCCAGTCAGCACTAGTAAGTCCTATTAGCAGGTGTAGGCTTGACTCGAGGAAAGGCTGAAGTGGAATTGCCCATGTCAGGGCTATCAGCACAGGCCACCTGAAGAAACACCTCATCTATTCTGTACCTGTGGGCTGCCTCCCTCCAGGGTATAAGGACAGGAGAGGCTGTGGGCAAGGATTCGGGAGGAGAAAGCAGGTTCGATCCCCACAGCTGCTCCAGGACAGGGGAAGATGAGGAACACATTGCAGAGGAAAGAGGAACCAGAGCCCAAGAGAAGTAATAACAGAGGAAGGGAAGGAGAGGAAGCCAAAGGGTTAAACAACAAGTGGAGGTCCAGAGAGGGGAGAACAAGGATGAGGAAGCTAGTACAGGGGAAAGCAGCCAGGGAAAATAAGGACCTGACATCCAGCAAAGGATGACACAGGAAAACAAGTGAGGGCTTGGCTTGCTTTTCCCCTTCTGGGCATCATTAGTCCCAAAACAGGAGCTCTAGGGAGGATTCCAGTGCTTGGATTAGAGCTGGAAGACTCCCATTTTAGGAAGAAAAAGCCTAAAACCAGAGCACTTTATCCCCTTCCCATGGTGAGGCCCAGGAGAGGGACAAGAGTGAACTCCCCAGATCTGTCTGAGCTTTTGTGGTCTTTAGGTAGAAGACAGGAGGGTGTCCTGTGTGCAGGGAACGAGGAAGAGGACCTTCATCCCTCCACCCTTGGGAAGAGGGTGCAGGAGGGGATCTGATGCAGTGCTCATGGGCTAATAGCAGCATCCATTGTGTATGCTGGCTACGTCCAGGACTGTCAGGAGAGGTGCTGGGTGATGCTTATGCTGCAGCAGACATCCCATGCTCAGCAGGGCACCCCAGGCTGAGGCAGACTGGGAGATGGCAGCATGTCCCCAAGCACAAGAAATGATTGTCTACCTGACTATACAGTGTACCAGTGCCTTGTGGTGGGTACTGTTCAGCTACTGGGACTTAACAGAGACACAGGGGGGAATACCCACCCGCTTCCCCTCTCTCTGATCCCTTCTTCCCCATATGCAATTCCTTTTCCTCATGCCCCCAGCCTCTTCCATCCCTTCTGCCTTTCCTGCAAGACCCTGTCCCTGTATATTCCCAGGTCTCTAGGCCTCAACTGAAGTCCCAAGTCCTGCCATCCAGGTGTTATAAGCTCAGCAGCTCTCTGAGGTGTGCAAGCTGATGTTTTCCTCTGCTGACTGCTGGCTGGCTGGATAATCATCTACACAACAGCCCCATCCCAAGCTGAGGACGTTGGACCACCAGAGTCCTTTACTCTCAGCAAAGAATTGGCTTTGCTCAGACCTGGCTCCATCCCCCCTCTACACCCAGCAGATGCTGCACAAAGCACCAACACTTCCCTGGCCAAGATAAGTGTTTTTATAACCTGCCAATGCCAGCAGTGTATCAGGGTCTTAGTCCAGGAAACTATCCTTCAGGATGCTTGACATCAGAGATTAATTTAGGAATGGGTCTGAGTTCTAACACAAGTGATTTTGTGTTTCCTTCATGGCTGTATGTAGAGCTAACAGCTCAACTCAGGACTGAGGTTCTCCTTTCCACCTGTCCATGCAACAAGAAAGAGCCTGTCAGATGAAATAAAGCTAAGTTTCCATGTAGGAGAAAGTCCTTCATGGTGATCTAAGAGAAAGCTCACAGAGAGGATCTTCTGCCATCCCAATGAGAAGCTCCATTCTCCTTCTTGTATTTGCTTTAATAAAGCCAAGTCTTCATACTGGGAAGGGCAGACTGCTGTCCATCACCTGTCAACTCCAGGCCACAGAAAAGCAGAGCTAAGTGTTTACCATAGATGTTCAGTTTAAGCTCCATTAATAGCAGGAAATTCAACAACTGGCAGCCCTTGCAGGTCTGCTCTCTCCATTGACCTCACAACACAAGGCCATCTTGGCAACAGCCCACCAAAGAAGTGAAATGTGCTTAGGACCACAAGGAGAGATGAAACAAAGATGAAAGTAGCATGTCCCACATCACTGCTGATGGTGTGTCCTTGTGACTCAGTTGGAGCTGGACCAAGAAATCTCTTTACCTGCCTCCTATCACCCACTCAGTCCAGTTCTCTTGGATAAGAGGACTGGAGCACCTCCCGTATGAAGACAGGCTGAGAAAGTTGGGGCTGTTCAGCCTGGAAAAGAGAAGGCTGCGTGGAGACCTTATAGCAGCCTTCCAGTATCTGAAGGGGGCCTACAAGGATGCTGGGGAGGGACTCTTCATTAGGGACTCTAGTGGTAGGACAAGGGGTAATGGGTTTAAACTTAAACAGGGGAAGTTTAGGTTAGATCTAAGGAAGAAGTTCTTCACAGTGAGGGTGCTGAGGCACTGGAATAGGTTGCCCAAGGAAGTTGTGAATGCTCCAACCCTGGAGGTGTTCAAGGCCAGGCTGGACAGAGCCTTGGGTGACATAGTTTAGTGTGTGGTGTCCCTGCTCATGGCGGGGGGGTTGGAACTAGATGATCTTAAGGTCCTTTCCAACCCTAACTATTCTATGATTCTATAACACACCCAACTTACAGCTCCTGTAAAAGGGCTGAATGGGATGTGAAGAGTTGATTTTCCTGAGCGTTCCGCTCTTGACTGCAAGATGTGATTGAGTAGGTATGGTACAACATGTAAGCCTTTTGTAAGGAGGGAAAGGGAGAGCTTCCTGGAGGTCTGACTTGAAGCTGCTCATTGAAACATAAATATGAGTAGAGGTCAGAACGTGTTGCAGTGTCATGCCTCAGCGGGCAAATGTGACCCAGAGTTCGGTTCTCATATGGGTCATGGAGGGAAGTATATTCAAGCACCAGCTGACTCTCATGTACACATGTACAATGCTCCATGAATGTGTAGATGTGCCAGAATAGGTTTTATTTTGTCAAAATCTTGGTCAAGAGTTCTGGTCCAAACATGTATCTTCCAACCATGTCACCT
>NW_009942448.1:21028-21681 GCF_000696875.1 Nestor notabilis | reverse complement strand
AACCAGAGCAAGCACTAGCCTGAGCCCCAGCCCCAAAAGAGGTATTCTTGGGGGTGCCCTGAAGGCTTTGCCTCTCTCCCTTGAAGAAGACCCCTTGGCTTCTCTTTTGTCCCTCAGTGGACACTAACAGGACTTTCCTGTCACGACCTTAAAGCAACCAAACAAAATTCCTTCTACGTCATTCAAGCACCCAAGAGCAAAATAACAACAGAGCTTTTACACAGAGCACCTTTACTTCTCTTTCCTCCAATAGAGGCCTCAAAAACAGGCCTAGATGTCCTTGTTTGTCTCTACAGGTGGAGATCGCTGTGGGTCAGTTAAACAGATTCCCCAAGAGATTCTCCCAGGGGAAGTCCATGTTGGAATAAGGCACGGCATGAGCCCAGCCATTGGCTTTGATCCTTTGATCTCCCAAGCAGCGCCTCTCCAGCCAGAGAAGGACTCCTATAAATTCATTTGTGAAGTTCATTACCCAGGAGCCTAGACCCCAGCCCGGTATCCACCCTCCTGACGCTGTGGATAGCTTGGAGACTGCCCAGATCCTGGCTTCCCAGGGCAGGCCTCTCCTGATGGATATTATTTAGAGCTGGGAATGCCAGCAGCGCTTGGGAAACACGGCGGAGCTTGCGACGCCGGCTTCGACAGTCTTCCCA
>NW_009942448.1:15324-20997 GCF_000696875.1 Nestor notabilis | reverse complement strand
CAGCTGCCCATCTGCAGAGCGCCTGCTGGGAATCTGCTGAGAGGTTCTTGACACAAGTTATGGCTTGTTTATCTGGTAGCTTTGCTTTGTGCCTCCTACCCAACCCGGAAACCCTTCCTCTTCTGACCTCTTGGCCTGCTATTATATACAGACTAGTCTACATGATAATTTTGGTAACCATGCTTCATCTTCTGACAAACACTGCGCAAAGCAAACAGATTTGGATTGTCATCATTAAAGCAAACTAGTGCATGGTTTATCTATACAATCTGCTGCTGCTAACGCTTTACCTGGCCTCCAGAGGTTTCAGCAAGCTGCTGCAGGGTATATTAACCTGTGCAGTACCAAACCAGGCACGACTTTGCTGCCTCCCAAGACTGGAAGGACTTGGAAGCCAGCAGGAGTTCTTTCTAAGGTTACTGCATGCCTAACAGAGATAAGAAAGCCTCATCCAGTCATCCCAGCATCAACCCATTTAAACTGGAGCCCCTTTTCTAGAAAAGCCTGCAGTTTAGCTTAATGTCTCTTGGAGGTTTAAAGAAGATAAAACACCTTCTTTGTCTTTGCAGAGTTATATTCCAAGCCACGGATATTTACTCTGCCTTCGTCCAACAGCTTACTACATCCCTAAACGCCAGACTTTTTTCTCCCAGCAAAGGTATTTGCAAACAACACTCCATTCCTGCACTCCAAAAAGATTAAAGCACTCTGTCTCTTCCTATAAGGCATGTTTCTAGGGTGGTTATTTGCTTCAGATGTTTCAGCTGACTTTTCCAGGTAGGGACATTAGAGAAAGATGGGGATGGGGGACAGAAGGGTGTTAGTCCGTCAATTGGCTTAATGTATCTTTAAGCCCATCTTTACACTGGGGCAGATGGGGGGTGATTGACACAAAGGGACTGAGGGACACAGCTGATGCTCAAGGACCATGGGACCATGGTGCTTCTCCACATACCATGCAGAGCTCCAGGTCTGCCAGCAGCAATGTGTCTCCTTAACATTTTCAGTTTCCTTTCACCATCTGGCCAGACCAGCTTAGCAAACCCTATGTACTCTGCATTTAGCATCCGTGTGTGTAGCTCTTCCAAGGCCATGAGGGCTGGAAGACAGGGGGTGTTCTCTGCCATGTCTAATAGCAGCAGCTGCCGGCACAGGGAATGCGGATGTGCTGTTTGCAACTTAACTTCCACGATCAATAGAGCAGCTGCTTGTCCTGCAAGCTCCTGCGGGGCAAGAAAAATCAATTGGTTCTGCCAAGAGAATCCCAGAGGGTCGTTTATCAGCAGTACTGAATGAGGGAGCAGGAGATTCCAAAGGGAGAGCGGCACAGAGCGTGGCAGGGCACCTGCACAGAGGCATAGGTGTGCAGGGAGCACGTACGGGTGGCAATGCAGAGTGTGTTTGTAGTTGTGTGATGGAAAAACAGGGCAAGGAGCAGACACAGCTGCAGGCAGGGAAGTCCCCTCATCTGTGGCAAGCAGCAGGAGCCTGTGGGCTGTTTAATACACTAGCAAATTCCTGCTATGTGATGTAAATCAGAGAGCACCCGAATCCCAGTCCAGCACTCAGGAGCAGACAGGGATTTCAGTGGAAGGGGGATGTATTCTGGGCTGTTCCTGGAAATCCTTCTCACTTGAGGCTCCAGTGGTGTGCTGCAGCTGGTGACTGCAAGAAAGAGCACCCTCGATCTGCTGCCCTGGGGTCTGAAAGAGCTGAGCACCCAGCTGAACACCCAAGGGCACAAACACTCTAAGAAGCAATGAAAGCAAATGCACCATAAATGCAAAGGGGATAAGCCCGTGCAATGATGTGTTCATGTGTGTGTGCATGTGACAAGAGAAAGAAAGGCTTCATCATGGTCATTGCAGACCCCAGCTGTGAGGCCACAAACCCTGCAGAGACAGGGAGATGAGGGAGAGGCCACAGGTAAAGCTGGGACGTGTGGGGTGAAAACAAGAGGGAAACTGAGGCACAAACTGTGCATGCAGCTTCTAGTGAAAGATGTCAGGAGCTTCTCTACACCACATCCAAGGGTCACCTTGTGGGCTCGGTAGAGTTTCCTCTTCCCATGAGCAGTGTTTGTGGTGGGAGAACAGCCACCAGCATGAGCATGAACAGGCAACATGAGCAGATCAAAACCACAGGGCAACTTTTGGGGGATTAGCTTTTCACTGTAAGATCAAAAGGGAATGAGATCCCTTCATTCTCTCTCCAGCCCCCTCAAGGACAACACTTCTTTCCTGTACATGGCAAGGTGCATTTTTTTCCCTCTGTCAGCAAAAATCTTTCACAGATTGAATATGTTTTCATGGCTCTCCAGGGGGGCCTCTTTGCCCAGCGGGTAGTATATGAAATCACAGAAAACAGCCTGCCTGAGGCCTTTCCAGCCACTGGAGCAAAGATATAGCTCTGGGACACAGGCATAAATACTCTGCTGGCTCTTCTTAGACTTGGGCATCATCCTAGGAAGTGGCTCATCCCTTCTGCCTGCAACGGGATGCTCAGCACTAGGCAGGATTGGCATTACACCTCCTTTTGGTGTTACACCAGAACAGACCTCCCATTTGCCCTGGGCTCCTCCATCTTTCTAGGCTTTCACAGCTCTTCCAATCTGGAATATATCTGATACATAACATATTAATTATAATTAACTCATACAGTTAATTTTTCCTGAGGCATTCATCAGCCCCGATCCCTCTCTCCAGAGACTGATCCTGCCACCAGAAGTGCAGGAGCAAGGAATTGCTCAAACAATTGCTATTTCCTGGATTATCCCTGTAAGCCAAAGTGTGACTATCACTTGTGCCATCAGGACGTATCCCCCCTGTGCCCTAAGACCTGGGCTGTGTCTGGTCCCAGAGCAGTCAGCACTGAATGTGGAGTAGGATTTTGACCTAAGTTTCACATTTAAAACCCCATATGTCTGTGGGGGGAAGGGCACAGGGCCAAGGCAGACACACAGTGAGATGAGGGGTCCAAGCTGGGCGGGCAGGTCACGGCCAAGTGCTTGGTTGTGTTTGTCAGCTTCACCCCCAGACCTTGAGTCTGCTTGATTCTTCACGAGCTTTACTCTGCCTTTATACTTAAAATCATAGAATCACAGAATGGTTTGGGTTGGAAAGGACCTTAAGATCAGCCAGTTCCAACTTCTGCCACAGTCTGGGACACCTCACACTAGACCATGTCACCCAAGGCTCTGTCCAGCCTGGCCTTGAACACTGCCAGGGATGGGCATTCACCACTTCTTTGGGCACCCTGTGCCAGCGCCTCAGCACTCTCATGGGGAAGAACTTCTTCCTTAGGTCTAACCTGAACTTCCCCCGTTTCAGTTTGAAACCCCTTGTCCTGTCACTCCAGTCCCTGATGAAGAGTCCCTCTCCAGCATCCTTGTAGCCCCCTTCAGACACTGGAAGCTGCTCTGAGGTCTCCACACAGCTTCTCTTCTCCAGGCTGAACAGCCCCAACTTTCTCAGCCTGTCTTCATACGGGAGCTGCTCCAGCCCCTGCTCATCCTCGTGGCCTCCTCTGGACTTATGCCACAGCCATTGTCCTCTCTCCTCTCATCCACTCTCACACACACACAGTGTCAGCAAACTGGAATCCAGCTCTTCCTGCACAGAGGTGGGATCCTGCAGCACCCCCGGGGCTGCTCTGCTCCGACAAGTTTGATGTCATTTCAGCTGTCATCAGCCCTGTACGGAGCAATTGGCCAGGAATTCCCAGCCTTGGCTTCTTTCCCGCAGCAGCATCTGGCACTCCAGCAGCCACAGGGGGACCATCACAGGAGATGTCCCCCTGCGTTCCCTTCCCAGGCTTTCTGGAGCAGCTCCATGCCAATCCTGCTATGTCAAAGTAACTTTCCCAAGGGCACCTAGGACACGCTGCTCGATCCAGGTGGCTGGTATCCTTGTGATGCAGGAATTTTTCCATTTTCCCGCATCTCTTCCCACGGGAACAGGATGCCCGGATGATGAGAGGCTGGTGGTATTCTTCACTCACATGAGCAGTACTGGTTACACATACGGTTTAGGGACATTTTATAAACACATACAGTAGCTTAAGATTTGGGGGGGGGTGGGGTGTATTTCAGTTAAACACTTGCAGATAAAAATGCCCAACTTCTTGAGAACCAGCTGTAAATTGGCAGATTTAAACCATGCACAGGAATCATTTTTTCCTTGGACACTCCTTTTTAGTTTTGGAACGTGGCACAGGGTGGGAAGAGGGCGGTTTGATGAATTTCCCCAAGAGGTTTCACTGCAGATCCTCCCTGCACCAGCTCTTTTGGGCGCTCTGCAGCACACTGATTTTAGCTAATAGCAAAGTCCGCGGCAGTGATTTAAGAGGTCTGACGCTGCCAGCCAAGTAGTGACCAAACCAACCACTGCCCTCTGCTGAACACAGCCCGAAATCCCCACGGGGCTCCCGAGGGTCTGGAAGATTATGGGAGGATGGGAAAACTTAAACTCCTACCTTATATCGTGAATCTTTCCTTCAGGTCAGCTGCCAAAGTCCTGTATTTTGTAGGTTCCATGTTGACTCTCTACTACACCGCTGCATCTCTGCAATACATTAAAGTATGCGCTGCTACACAAGGCTGCTATTTTGTGCTAAGCACTGGGTACACTGTGTTTGTATCTGCCTGGTTCAGCACCCAGCTTGGTCAAGGATTTGGGCAAATGTATAAGAAAGAGGGAATGGTTTCCAATGAGAATTAAGGCAGGAGCACATCCAAATAGGTAAAGACATGGGGGATGTATTACATTTGAAGGGCATCACCCACAGAAACTGATTTCTAAGGGAACATGCGAGTCTCCATTGCAAGAAAGCAAGCCTGGGTGTCCTTCTCAAAGGCACATCAACACAAGGGGCAGGAGGTGAAGTCTCTAGCCCGTTTGGGTGAAGGCTAGACAAGGTAATTCCCCATCCCTGGCAGTGTTCAAGGCCAGGTTGGACGCAGGGGCTTGGAGCAACCTGCTCTAGTGGAAGGTGTCCCTGCCCGTGGCAGGGGATTGGAGCTGGAGGAGCTTTAAGGTCCCTCCAACCCAAACCATTCTGTGGTTCTACAATTCTATGATGAATCGTTCCCAACTAGCGCAGTTCGGACTCAGTTTCCCTCATTGTGAGAGCCTGGGGAGCCCCGCGGGTTCTCTCACACACACCTGGGTGTGCTGGCCCCCACAGAAATCCCTGCTGGAATCTCCCGGCCGAGCTCCATCCCACTGCTGGCAACAGCAGCATTGCTTGTGCCCAAATCTATGCACCCTGGTCGGTCACCCCCAGGGCAGCCCCTGCACCAGTTCTCCGGAGCTTCACCACCACGACGTGGCTGGAGATGGTCCCCGGCGCTGCTTTTAGCTGAAAACAAGCAAAAAGCTGTGTCAGGGCTCAGCAGAAAGCACCTTTAGGGCAGCACCTGCGGAAGGAAGAGATGTTCGCTCCTGCCTGGTGGCAGAGCGCTGCTTGTCCTCCCCGCCAGGACCCCAGGCAGGGGCTGGACCCTTCTCCCTCCTCACCCCCCTCAGCCCTTGCCCAAGCGGCGAGCTCAGAGCCGGTTTCTGGCTCCATGGCCGCGGGGAGGCTGAGGGGAGAAGGGAGAAGGGAAGGAGTAAAGGGAGGAGGGGAGAGGAGCCGCGGCCATGTCCGCCCCGCAGGGCGCCGCTAGATGGCGCC
>NW_009942448.1:0-15140 GCF_000696875.1 Nestor notabilis | reverse complement strand
CCATGCCCCCTCAGCGACGGGACCCTGCTCCCTCCTGGGCTCAATGTCCCCTCAGCGACGGGACCCTGCTCCCTGCTGGGCTCGATGTCCCCCCAGTGACGGGACCCTGCTCCGTGCTGGGCTCCATGTCCCCTCAGTGACGGGACCCTGCTCCCTCCTGGGCTCGATGTCCCCCCAGTGACGGGACCCTGCTCCGTGCTGGGCTCCATGTCCCCTCAGTGACGGGACCCTGCTCCCTCCTGGGCTCGATGTCCCCTCAGTGACGGGACCCTGCTCCGTGCTGGGCTCCATGTCCCCTCAGTGACGGGACCCTGCTCCGTGCTGGGCTCCATGTCCCCTCAGTGACGGGACCCTCCATGACAGGGAGCAGCGTGTTGGAGCTTTATGAACACTGCTCCAGCTGCCTGTGGTGGGGAGCAGGGTCCAGGCAAGCTGCTGACCGCCATGGACAAGTAGAAGACCAGTGGGACCATGGTGGTAGTGAAGAACGTAGGCTCAGCAATGGAGGAAGCCCAGAGATTGCTCCAGGCCCCCCCTGCTTCCCTCAGCCTGTGAGCCAAGGAACGGGGACGTGCTCCCCTCTTTCACCCACCCCACATCATGTAGCTGAGGTTTGTCCCCTTTCCCTCAGCCACTCCAGATTCCCAGGTGCTCCCAAAGCCAGCAGCAGCCAGGCGTGGGACAAGGTCATGGCTGGAAGTGGTCTTTGGATGATGCTGTGCCGGGGCAGCTCCTCTCGCTGAGCACAAGGAAGGGATGTCAGGCTGCTACAGACCCTGCTCGTGTTTGGATAGTGCCGGCATCTTCACAAGGGGCCTGTTCTTGCCTTGGCCAACTGTTGCATAAATGACCCTGGGACAACCTTTCCCACTACAAGTCCCTCCTCTGTCCTTGCTGTAGACCTCATTAGGTCTAAATGACCCCTTTCATCCTGTGCATACATGGAGGGTCACAGTCTGTGTCTTGACTTGTTGGCCAGGCTGTGTTCAGTGTAGACAGACCTGGCTGGAGCTGCTGTAACAGGGCGCAGCTCATCCATCCCAGGGACAACTGGCCCAAGCCCAGGCCTCCAAAGGAGCCGTGGTTAGTATCTGGCTCGGGTGCACTGC
Source organism: Nestor notabilis (assembly GCF_000696875.1). Lineage (NCBI taxonomy): Eukaryota > Metazoa > Chordata > Aves > Psittaciformes > Psittacidae > Nestor > Nestor notabilis. Next base: position 14,031 of record NW_009942448.1, on the reverse strand, counting down.
TGGATCCAGGGCTTGGAACGCTCTGGGTCAGTCATGTCACAGATGGTGTGTATGGGAATGCTTCAGCTCCAGTACAGACCTGCAGTTACACACCACACCAACAGCTTCCTGTCTGAAACTGGTTTATTTGTCATTGTCGTGGTTGAACCACGGAAGAAAATTAACTCCATCCCAGCCAAAACCAGGACATCTTCTCAGGTTACTGGTACATCACAGGGGGATCAGAAAAGCTATGACTTATCCCTTCCATTCTCAGACACAAAGTGCTCCTGGTTAGGCAATGCTTGCATCAGGAACTTCCTTTGGGTTACCAAGTCACTACGGAAGGAAAAGATCCTGAGGGAAGTGAGTCCCCACACATCAATCCTGTGATTTTTTTCCGCTCAGTGTGGAGTGCGGAGCCTCACCACAGTCACCATGTGCGTTTTCCAAGGCATCAGCTGCATGTCTGAAACAGCCCCCAAGAAGCCCTGATCTGGGTCTTTCTTGGCCACTGTCCTCCATGTGCATCCCAAACCGTTCACAGTCAAGGAGAGACCTGAAATACAACGGACTTCAAAGGACAATGTGCCCTTGCAGAAACGCAGGAGACAGCAAGTGTGTTGCCAAGGTCATTGACATGGGTCCGTGTCAAATGATGTCACCCACCCTCTGCATTACACAGGAGGAAGGACCCAGCCCAATTCCTCTCTGACGTTAGGTCTGACTCCAGGAGGAATGTGGGGTGTGTGGATGAAATGGGCACTCAGGAGTACTTCTTTCTCCTTAAAGCACAAGGGGAGCTTCTTCGCTCCCACCCCAACCTGATTTTGACTTGGTCCACTCCAGAACTAACTGGGAAAGGAGAGAAAAAAGTCCCCAGAACAAACCAAACCCAAAGCCAAGTTCTGCATCATGGAGGAAAGGTTTCCTTAAACATGGGAATAATTCAACACTGTCAAAATGGCATGTAACTGAGAACAGCAATGATCATCTCCTCCCAATGCCCTCCTGAGGCTATCTTCAGATCCCACACCCTCATCCAAGCACTTTTCACCTCTTCCTACAGCACAGCACCCCTCCTGTGCAGTCCCTTCCTCAGCTTTACCTGTTGCACACTGAAACAGGTTGGCTGCCTTTCTTTGGAGAGGTTTCCTAAAACATCTCTGAGGCTTAGAAATATTATTTCTCTTTCCAAGGAGAAGTCCATGTCCAATTTATTCCCATTTGATCTCCCATTATTACTATATTTAACATAAATGCCTCTTTTGCCCAAACGTATTGAACATAGATTCTTTTTTTGCCCCACAACTTCTTTTGTTCTGCTTAGAAGAGTACCTTTCAGCCTTGGTTGACTAAGTGATCCATATGCTCTTCCCACAACATACATCCCTCATTTCCCTGATCATGCACATGGAAGTCTGAACTCCCTGGGACTGTGTGCAGCACGCTGGGGACTGGCTTGTAACCCCCAGTGCTTAATTACCCCTTGGTTTTACTTAGGCACGATAACTTTAATGGCTCAAAATGCACCAAGGGAGCCAATATTGCTATTATCTCCATTCCATCCCTGACTGCACATACCTCTTTCCATGACACATAGTCTGCTGCAAGGCCATGAGGCATCCATATGCTGGGAACATTTTTTGACGTTCCTTTCCTAATCCATTTGAACCCTAACAATTTGACAAGTCAGGCAGACCTAACAGGTTTTGCTACCAGCTGGCAGAGGAGATCAGAATAGCTCATCCCCCTTTAAGCAGGACCCAAAGGACCAGGTGACCATTGCAGCCTCCAGCCTTGTGAAATGCACAGTTCAAGAGACAATCACCAGTAATCCCAGAGCCTTCCTCCTAATTCCCACTCACGAGGACAGGGCACGTAACCTGCCCGTGATTCATCTTATCCTCAGGCGAAGTGCCACAGAGGAAGAACACTCAAAATGGCCCGTGATGACTCTCTGTTGTTTTGCTCCAAATAAAACAGGAGAAGGAGCAGCAGCTGCAGAGCCTGTTTGAAAACACGGAGCCACAACGAAACGGTGACACAGCAGTTCACGCAAGCCCCAAACCAGAGCAGGGCTCTGACATAAGCAGCCTCTTTTACAACTCAACCTCCAGAGGCAGGGAGCTCACCTGGCTGGTGATCTGGCCTGTTTCTGGGTGGGAAGTCAATGCAGAACAGAGTGCTGATGCTTCACAGTCAGAATCAGTTGAGCACAGCAGCCAAGCAGCTCCAGCACCTGCCCTCCTTCCCCTCTTCCCTGTTAGCAAAGCAGCGTTGTATCCATGGAGTCATTGCTCTTACAGAGGCAGGGTCCCCAGCCTTGCAGATCAAATGTAGACTTCACGGAGGAAGTGCAATGAGTGGCTACATCTGGCTATATATCCAAATGGAAAAATGATATCACCTTGGCACTGTTGTTCACCAGGCTCTGGGGCACCTTATACCTTCCACCCTAAAACACTAACCTATCGTTACAGGCCTTATGGTTTCCTCAGCATACTGACACCTTCTTGCTTAGGCCATGTTAAGCCTCTATGTCAACACTATGGAAACTAAAGTAACTTTATTTCTACAGAGCTTCCTTCACTTCAATGAACACACTCCAAATTCACCCCTTTGGGGAGTCCAGTTTAACTTGCAAATGTGTCTCTGGGGGAATGAGCTCTCCCATAACTGCTCCACGCTACTTCTTTGTTCCACATCACAGGCTTCTCTGCACTTTAGTTTAGCCTGGGTATAGAAGTGGAAGCTGTGAAACCCCTGGCAGGAAGGTTTCTTTGCGGGGTGCTATCTACCTCCTAGCTGGAAATGAATTCAACATAAGCATTGACTGCACCTATTCTCCCCTGCATTTGCTAACATAGGAGCTACCTAATCCTCTTCCCAGCCATGCTTCTCTTGTGACCTGAGTCTAACCCTTTAGATCTGAGTTGATACCAAAGCCATAGTATGGGAGGATAGAGACATGTGCAGAGCAGGGTAAATACAGCTACACCTGTCCCAGGAGAGGAGTTGGCACAAGCTGGCAGGAGCAGAATGAATGGAGCAGGGATGTTAGGTAGACAGTGCGTCCCTGGGTTTGTCCCTGGGTTTATGAAGGAGAGTGCTAACAGCTCACACAGCAGAAGTGGAGGACATGCTAGCTCAGGCTTCATTTGGAACTCTTAGCCCATCACCTGTACACACAGAAGAGGGGTGGAAGGGCATCCTCCTTCTCTCTCAGAGGAGACAACAGCCAAGTCGACCTCATCAGTAGAAGATGACCCCAGCCAAAGACAAGGAAGAGGGAAAGGTGCTAGTGGCTTTTATGAAGAGGCCCAGCTGCATCCCAGAGAAGCTGTGGCTGCCCCATCCCTGGCAGTGTTCAAGGCCAGGTTGGACACAGGGGCTTGGAGCAACCTGCTCTAGTGGAAGGTGTCCCTGCCTGTGGCAGGGGTTGGAGCTGGAGGAGCTTTGAGGTCCCTTCCAACCCAAACCATTCTATGAATCTATGATCCCAAATAATCTTGCTTGCTGGCAGCACAGGAGCCACCAAAGCATGTAGATCACTACCAGAACAGAGAACATGATGGATGTGTTCAGAAGGACTTATCAAGCATGTGAAAGGAAGCTCACAGTAAGATGAAAGGAGCTACTGTATCTTTTAAGTGCAAATTGTGCCACTGCTTGTACATATAGATCAGATTTCCCATGGATTGGAGACTTTGTATCCTCAGGAATGTCCAAACTGATCCATATCTCCACAAAAGCCTAGTCTTCATTAAACCAAGCAAGTAGTTCATCATTTAAAGGAAGCCTCTGTGTACTCAGGACACTAACTTCTCCAAAATCCCCCTCTGGGGCAATTTGCTTGGAGAGTTGACTCTTTTGCTGCAGCACAGGCAGCCACCGTGCTTCAGCTGACATCCTGGTTCTGGGAGAAGGCTCAAGAGTGCCCAAGGTTAAAACCAATAAGTGAAATTAGCAGTGGTTTCATCTCAGTTAACCTCAAATTGTCTACACAGACGCGCCTTGAAGCAATTGAACTGGAGCTTTGCCTTGGCCCTCGATCAAGCACCATAAATTAGCATTTGAGTCTTAGCTCATGTTTCACATGAAGTTTTTCCAGACATCAGGCATTTACAATCAGCTTTCCCTTCCTTCTCCCTGTTTCCACAGCAAATTGGTGAGGAGTGTTTCTGGCAGCCTTTTAAAGCACACATGGTCAAAATGCATAGGTTATAGGAATAAAAACAAGAGTCTGCCACTGTGCTGCAAAGCTCAGGGTCAGTCTACATTAAACCATGCTGTTTGCAAGCCCTTCCATGCACAGCACAAGACCTTGTCTGTGCATAGAAGTTGTATTCACACATGATAAGTGGCCACCATAGGCAAAGACCTACAATGCTTGCAAATAGTCCCCTTCACCCTCACCATTCCCAGCATTTTAAGGCACTGGGGCTGCGCTCCTGGATCCAGCTTCAGCCACTGAATCCCACTGGGAGAAATGGGCAGCTGGAAAAATCAGTGGTGCTCTGGAGAACCTGGGAGTTTGGCTCATTGCAAGCGGGTGCAGGGCAGGAGCTGCTGATGCAGATTGTTTATAAAGACTTTGCTTCTGGGATTGTCCCATGTTGCACCATGACGTTGAGGAGACCCTGATGACCGCTGCAGACTGCTGTGTCAGCTCTCAAACACTGACGTTTTCAAAGAGCTTGAGTTTTATGCAGATCAGCACAAGCCATTCGAAGGTATTCTTTGGTGCTTGAGAGTGAGTTAGGCTCTATGGGGAGCATAGCTGGTGCATTAACAGAAGCAAACCCCACTCTGAGTTAGAATCATAGCATCGTAGAATGGTTAAGATTGGAAAGGACCTTAAGCTCATCCAGTTCCAACCCCTGCCATGGGCAGGGACACCTCACACTAGAGCAGGTTGCTCAAGGCCCTGGACCCAGCAGCAGGTCCATAGGGACAGCTAAGACTAGCCAAAGCACAGAATAACTCTTGCTCTCTGTTGCAAAGAATGGAGGTCCTCTGAAGGTCACTAGATCACTAGAGTGTGCTCTGTGGACTCTGCCCTCACTAAAGCAAAAAGAGGTCTCCTCTAGGTGCCTGTTTCCAGTGCTAAAGGCCATGAATTAAATCTTTGCCACTGTTGTCACTGTGTTTCAATACATTTGACAATAACAGCACTACTGCCTGCTGGTCCCATCCGCCTTCAGTCTGTCCCCTGCTCCACTGTCCTGCACACACAGACACTTGCAAACCATTCTATGAGCCTATGACATTTCAAAGATGATTTCACAGCAGAGACAAAACAGGAGGATGAAAGAAGAGAACACACTGATGGAAACTTCCAGAGACTCCTTCCTCTAACATCTTCCCAGATCACAGCCTTTACAACCAGCATAAGTCAAGCAGAGGCATATGGAAGATGTTTGTGCCTCCAAGCCCTTCCGAAGCCCTCTGCAACATCCCTGCCTGGCCAAGCTCTCCCATCGCACCTTGGGCCATGAGGGACTGCACTGATGTACCGGGTCTCTAACAGACATAAGGCACATGTTGCTGAGCACCAGATATTGTTCCCTTGTTCCCATCAGAAAGGATGGCAGGGTCAGGAAGTCCTTGCTTACACGGCCAGGCACAGGGAAGACACTGGTTTTGTGCCGTTACTCATACAGATTCATTGCTTTTGCCCTGCAAAACCATCATGATCATACCAGCTTTAACAACACCTGTAGGGTTTAAACCCCTCATGGAAACTTTGGGCCAGGCTCTGAGATGATATAAATGGGTATAGCATCACCAAAGTTGTTTAAACTGCTGTAGAGCAGGAAGGATCTGGATCCTTTGGTGCATCCCTGTGTGTTTTGTGACTTACTGAGCAATAGCTAGGAATAACATTTAGCCTGAATGCTACACAGAATATCAACGTGTTTCACCAGGACTGCAACAACATGACTTTGTCATTCACAATCATAAAAGTGTCCTCACCTCCCACATCCAGGGAAACACTGAGGTCACTTGGCCCCTAATTTATACTGAAGTCAACAGGAGCAGCAGAATCCTTGTTTCACCTGATGTTCCACTTGAGAAGGAACAGCGCGAGAGCCTCTGTCATGGCAACTGCTCGTCCCGACGCAGACGAGCTGTCTCCAGCCCTCTCCGATTACATCTTTGCTGTTATAATTCACATCCTGCACTTATTAGTGATAAGGTCAATGGCAGCAAATACAATGGGAGCTGCTGAAAACTCTGTTGTTGCACATGCTCCCAACGACACTCACTGTGCTACAGAAACCAAAAATAACTTCCTGGTCTCCCAGAGCGGCGTGGAAAATATTTCCTTGCATTTTCTAGGTTATGGATAACTTCCCTTCTTCAGGTTTGCGGTGGCTACTTCCCCAGGAGAGCTGAGCACAGATATCCCTTGGGGGCTTGTGCCATTTTCCTCTGTCCTCTGCTGAAGTGCTCTCACCCTGCAGATCTCCATGCCCTCCTCACAAGGGCAGAAAATCACCATCTCTCACTTCTCTGGCTCCTGTCAATGCACACACAGCTTTAACTCAACATTTCTCCCTTTCTTTTTTCCAGCCTTAACTTCTTCCTATAGGGCTCCTAATACTTGGACGAGGGTGTGATCCCTCAGTGCATGCCCATAGCACAGAGCAGTGACATTGCTGGTGTCCTCTGTTGTTCCTCTAAAAGAAATACACACAACCCCTGAAAGCCCCCAAGGCTTTTTTCCTACTTGTTTTAAGGGCAAGCAGAGAAAGTGCTCCAGGAGCTCTCGTTCTTCCCTAAGAGCAACCACGTATGCAACTGCTGCACAGCACGATAGCCACAGACCAGGAAAACTATTTCTGCTCAAGTGATGTAGATGGTTTTCCTCTTCCTACCACTCTTACCATTTCTTCGGTGCTGTCTGTCACTGCCTTCGCCTGGCTCAGACTGGTGAACGCAGAGACTGTCTCCCTGCACTGATTCATGTGTTCAAAGCTCATGAATTCCCTCTGATGGTCTGCAAATGCTATTTGTTTCTCACATACAGCTGTAAACTCCAGAACCACAGTGAGTGTCAGAGGAGATAGGAATGGAATATGAGAATCCAGCTGGGTTGAGAGTCTGCAAGAAGTGCATCCAGGGGCCTTTGTGAAGGTCAAGTCCTGCAGATAAGCCACTCTTACCATAAAATCCACTAGCACAGATTGTTTTTCTAGTGGGACTCCCAGTCCCTTTCCCTCCATGTATTTGAAAATACAACTCACACACACAAGAGGTGAATCTATAACTGCTATTGCAGTGATACCTGGACACCTCAGAAGCCACCAAGGCCCTATTGTGAAGCTACATGGAGACACATGGCAAGTTCCTGACCCCAAGCAGAATAAACAGGCAGGGCAGAGAGGGCAGAGGAGGGACAGGCCAAGTGTTGGGCAGGGGAAGAAGGGATTCAAAGCCCTTTCACTACAGATTTATTATTGCACTGGCCACAGAGAGGGATTCCTTTGCTGGGACTAATCGGTCTGGCTGACCCCAGACTCCCAAATAAAGCACATGAACTTCTGTGGTTTTAAGCATGCTGAAGGCTTTGACTTTCCCTGCTCCAGCTGCAAAAAACACCAGCTTTCCTGACAGCTACATCTGTGGTAATGACTCACTGTCAGAGCAAACATCTGTGTCTCATCTAACATATGGTGCAGCACAAAAAGGGACCAAGTTATTCTGTAAAGAAACCAACAATGACCTGCTGATCGGGCCAAGAAGAGGAAGGATTGAAGCTGGTTTGCACTGCTCTGCAGTCTCTAGAGGACTGTTAAAATCTACAAGGATATGCAAGGCCTGGAATGGGCATAACGTGCCCTTTTCTGACCTCATATGCTGCATCCAGTTAGAGACACTGAGCACCACAAGTTGGGAGCAGCCAGCTGCTTAGGAAGCAAGCTGGGATTCAGTAGGAAGGATTGAATTCTGCAGGGCAGGAGTAAGATCTCCTCTGACAGGTAAAATTGCCAGCAATCACTGTTCCAAGCCTGCAAGGAGTCCAGGAAGCTCTGCACACCTAATTGTGCCAGCAAGAATGTCTTCTGCTTTGAACATATCACTAGAAATAGCATTCCTCAGCCTGGGACGTCCAAGCACCAGGCCACATGTACTGAAAGTGTATTCTTGAAGTGGGAAAATGACCCAAACATCTTGGATATTACTGCAAAATCCCTCCTTTGGTTTCAGATCCATTGAAGGGGGGAAATGTTCAGAACAGTTATTCCGACATCTAAATCAAACTTGGGGGTTCAAATGTCCCCTGACATCAAAGCCATCGTAAACGAGCTTGAACAAAACTCAGGGACATGGACAATCCTCCTGCCCTCCCTCCCAGCCACACAACTGCTGCTCAAAGCCTAGGACAGTGTTCTGGGACCTCACACCACTGCCTGTCCCAGCACACACCCTCTCACCTGCATCACTACAGACTTAAACCCTTCGTCTCCTTAAGTCTAAGCCCATCTACTGCCTGGAACCATATTATCTATGGCCACTTCTCACCCCCATGTGTTGCTCACCAAGATGAAGCTGACTTCACACCAAACTCCTCCTGTGGTCTTGTCCCCAGTCCAAGCCAGATCCCCTCCAGGCCTATGGCCTCCTGCCTTCTTCTCCTTCCTGCTCACCTCAAACCAAGGCCCCAGCCCTTAGCCTCTATTCTCCACTTTCTTGACCCTGTTCTCCCCCATTCCCTGTCCTCCTCAAGAGGAGCCTTCCCTACATCCAGCCCTTAAACCTCACCAGCCTCTTCCATGCCTTCTACATCCTCCATGGGTGTTTTTACACCCCAGTGTAAAGAAACACTTGTTTTACTCCTGCTCCCTTACAGGATCAGGTGGGACAGCAATGAACACAACAGAAAAGCTCTCCCTAGAGACAATATACAGAGACCGGACTTCAGATCTAATGACTGGGAACCATTTCAAGCGTTAATCATCCTTCTTTGTTGTTCTTTATCCAAGTTGAAGCTAAATCTTAATCTCCTTAATCCCACTATTTCCATGTGAAAGGTCTGCAGGCAATGTGGGAGATAAACTCATTTATTTCTCTTAGAAGTTATGTCAAGGAGCACCATGGGAAGATCCGCATAGGCAGGAATTTTTAGGGACAGTCCCCCAGGGTGCAAGAGCCATGTTCCTTTTTCAAACCTGATTAATTCTGCATCACTTGGGCACATTACAGACACTGTTCTCCTCAAGCCTACGGTGTATTCCCTGGGCCACAGCTGCTGCTTCTGCCACTACTTGCTATTTGCAGAGTGATTGCATCTGACAAATAGCAATGGGAGAGATTTCAGGAATGACTCAGAGGCAAAGGCAATTTCACATCCAATTTTACATCCAAGGACAGCTTTTCACTGGTTACTGAAATATGAGCGGATGAGGTTTAGTCCCACTGCAGCACCCTCTTGGGACCACGTTGAATGTCACATCTAAGCCATGGGCAGCCCATCGCCCTTCAGTTTTCCTCTGCTCTGGGCACAAGGGACAATGACTATGAAGTCCTCAGTGTGTTTCTTGGGCTTCTCCCAGGCTGGTGGCACTGTTCTGGGTTTGGATGCTCCTCTTTATCCCCTGGAGGAGCTGCCAGTGATGGGTCTCTCCATCCTGTCCTACCTGTGTGAGTCCCCAGGATTTACTCAAGGCCTTTCGTGTCCCAGCCTGGGTGTCCTGAGACAGCACACATAGATGTGCTGAGATCTTGCTGCTTTGCTCACCTAGGTGCCATTTACACCTGTACTTTCCACAGCCCTTCTGCTGTTTGTCTCTTCTGGTGCTTCTACACCAATCTTCATCCAATTTTCATTCTTGCCAGTCTCAACATTCCCTTTATAACTCCCCAACACACTTAAAACCCCTTCTCTGACTGACAGCATAACAAAAGCTTCACGATGGGGAAAGATGTTGCCACATCTGCAGACACAGACCACAGCTGAACCAACCTGGTCTGAACCTTGTCTCTTGTCTTTTCAGGCCCGCAAAGAGCAAATCTGGGACCAACACACATTTCTGTGCATCCCACCATCCAACTGAATACGGGATAACGGGAGACCCTCATTGCCTGGGAGCAGCACTATTCAGCTATCCAGAGAGGTGAAGATGTGCTGAGTGCTTGGTGGTAGCTTAGAAAGGCACGTCCATCTCTGCTCAGCAGCAAAGTACATCCGAGACATTTCCAGCACAGCCCCAAGCTCCCGTGGGACATATTGCAGGATCAGCAAATTCAGGCTATTGCTCTTCAATTCCCTGCGATGGAAACAGCTGTAAATCTTTAGCTGCTGTGGTGTAATCAGCCAAGAAACACCCTGAGCCAGGGCTGTGTTCACACCGAGCTGTCCCTAGGGGACTATTTCTCTTTGCTGGTAGTGCAGTGGTGTGAATTCATCTCAAGGAGGGCTAAGTCAGCACTAACACTCCCTCGCCTCCAGCATCATTCAGCAGAGCACAAGCTCTCTGTGGTTACAGACCTGGGGAGGTCTGTAACATGCTGTCTCCTCCTGTCAGCCCTGGCATGGTGTTCTCTCTTCCACTCCTCGAGAGCTCAACTAGCCCTTGTTCCCTTCTTTGGACATGCTCCGTCACTTCAATGTCTCTCTTGTAGTGAAGGGCCCAAAACTGAACCGGGTATTTGCACATTTCAACCCATCCTAGAAGCCTACGATGAGAACACAGTCCAGATCCATGTGCTGACCACATCTCTGACACCAATTCACCAGCACCCAGTCAGGAGCGTTGCAGAAAGCACTAGTGGTCCTCTGCTCAATGGGAGAGACACAGAAGAAAAGGGACTCCTTGTCCTTCCTCTGGGAATGCAGCAACTTGTACTAGAGACTTCTCCAACCTAAATTATCCTGCCATCATCATCTCCTGCAGCAAAGCAGGGATGTGAACGCTATGCCCATCAGTGTGACCTCATGTCAGTACTTTTAGGGTACTTTTAGGGGCAGGTTTTTGTTGATTCCAGAATAACAGCCTTTGTGTCATTTGTCCTTTGCCCACATCCCCTCTGTGTGGGGAGGCCTGGGCAGCTCTGCCCTGACAGCAGAGCCCACATCGTCCTGGGCAGACCTGGCCACGGAAAGCCAGCCAAGGCAGGGCTGCTGGGGCACTCCACCACCTCAGCCCCACAGCTCAGAGGGTCACAGCGTTGTCTTTGGCCCCTCTCCAGCAGGTTGCTGACCTCGCTGCTTTCGAACAGGGCTTTTGACAGCAAAACATGAGCAGTGTTTATTTGCAAGCCAGGCAGGCAATAGCAGTTAACCTGATGCTGTCACAGACACCTTTCCTTATGTGCTCCATGGGGATGATTACTTGGAGCTCTGGGCTATGGCTACACAACCAGCCTGGCTCCCCATCCCAGGGTGCTTTGGCTTTCTCTGCATCCAGATCTCCCTTCACTGTACCTCATAAGACGACCTCCCTCTGCCCACCTGATCTGCCCACAGCGCAGGGCCATGGGTGGTGCATGAGAGGTACAAAACCCACGTCTCCTCCCTGTTAACGTTGGTGATTCCTGTTAGATGGAGTTTGTGATTCCCTCCTCTTGGCCCAGGGCTGCGGGAAGGACCCTGTGCTGCTCAGCACCCTGTTTAATCATTTACATCAGGGCAAAGTCAAGGTGGGACAGACACAATGTTCACAGGACCTCGGTGCTTGAGGAGGGAACATACAGCCAGGCCTCCCATCCTGCCCATCCTGCTTCTGCCACCCCACAGCAGCCTGAGCCAGGGGCTCAATCCCTGATGCAGCAGCGTCCTCTTGGAAATGTGGGTTATTTGGAGGGTTTCAAACTGCTGTTAAGCCACATCCAGCCCCAGATGTCCCAGGTAATGCCCGTCCTCTGCTCCACACTATATACCTTCCTGATCCACACCCAGTTCCTTGCCCTCCCCACACATGGAGGAATTAACTCCTTCCCACCAGCATCAAGACTCCCACTCACACACAGGGAGCCCTGGCCATTACCTGGGGACCTGCTAACGAATACAATGCTGACGGTCTCCCTGAGCCCTGAAAGGTGACAATGGACATCCTGGTACCTCCCTTGAGGCCAGAAGCATCTCTGCACTCCTTGGTGCTGTACATTGGGGGTATTCCCACTTTTGAAGGGTGAGCCTTGTGCTCTTGGGAGAGCTTTGCAGGGGTAGGTAATCCGTGGTAGGAGTTAGCACAGCACCCAGAGCAAACACCTTGTGTGGCAGACCTGCTACAACATCAACCCTCCAGCATTTTGTGCAGAAGCAAGAACCAGCAGCATGGCTTATCTAGGGATCTCTTTGCAACATGTACCATTGACAGAGTCCAAGGAGCTCTCTGCTTGTCATTCACTCTGTAAGAACAAGAGCATTGGTAAGATATAAACAGGAAGACTAAAAGCAATCTGCGTGGCACCGATGGGAGGGCCTTGTTTCCAAAGTAACTGGGGGGATCTTCAAACCATTGGTATCAGGATTGGGATGGACATGAAGTGGTGACCTCGGCCTTCCCTCTGCCCCAAGGCAAGATCAAGCATGAACCAGTCCTATAGGTCTCAGTTTAACCCATCTTTGGAACATCCAGGCCCACAACATTCTGACCCTTCCAACCCGACTATTCTATGACTCTATGCTTTGTTGTCCTCAGTTCTGCCAAGTTCCTAACTCAGTTTCCCCACCTGTAAAAGGAGGAATGACCAGAACAAGTGGGTCTGTCGCTGGGTTATTAGAAAGAAAGGAATGGGGAGAAGAACCTTTGGCTGATGGTTGATGATCTGCAAACATCTGGTGAGAAGCAAGAAAGCAGCATGGAGTATTGTGTGTGTGTGAGTGTGATACAGCTTCCCAGCATAGCTCGGATAGCACCGTCAGTGTCTTATGCAAGATGATCCAGGTGTGCACACATGTGCATGTTTGGTTCTTCTTGTGCTCTCCCAAGCATAAGATGGTCATTTGCCTTGCAGAGGAGTTCCCAGGGCAGGGACTCTGACCACACTTCTAAGGGATACCAGGTAGCTCCTTTTAACTGCACTTCATAGCACATTTGCTCTTGCTTTCTATTGAGCATGGAAAAGTGTGGGAATCACAGCAATAAACTTCCTAGAAAAGGTCAGTGCTTGGTAGATTGGGCAGCATCCTGCTTCTGTAAGTGGAGTGGCAAGAAGGTCATTTCTGTGTACTGACACTGACACTCGTGTGACCACGATTGTGAGCACACTCAAAAGGGTGTTCTAAAAAGGGCAGCATTTTTATGGCACTGAGTGTGACACCCTCAAGCTTTGAACTCTGCTGCTTTGGAAGACATCCTGAGCCTCCAAAGCTGGTTAACATGGGTCTAGGTCCCTGGTTAAGATCAAATCAACACTTTGCCTGAATCAGTAATTCTCCATCCTGTGCAAATCATGCCATCAGTTTGGGCTTCAACATCCATATTGCATCAAGGCAGGTCTCAGACAGGCTCTGTGTGCAGCAGACATCCCAGAGAGCCTCACAGATCTCTGCCAGCCCCTCCTGACCACTGCAGAGACACTGCCCCAGTGCGCCATATTAAACATTATGTCTTATCCCTGTGGAAACAAGCATTTCCCTTGCTTCCCACAGGTACCATTTCCTACCCAACCACGTGAGAGATGGGGAAATGGAGACCATCTCCCCAGTAGGATCTGTCCACTTGAGCCAGCGCCTCAATTGCTATGTTAGATATAACCCAAAGCAAGAAGAGAGCCTGCTGGGAGACAAGAGGTGGTGAAGGTGGCAACGTGGACTGTGATTCATTGATCTTGCAGGTGCTGGGGACCATTCAGAGGCACAAACCTATTTTGGCTGGCTGAAATCACCATCTGATGGGCTGCACCTCCACGGGGACACATGGGGAGCCACAAATCAAGTGAGGCTGAAAACCAGGCTTTAAACCCAGATGCTCTCCTGCACTGTAACTAGCATCGAAACATACGTCCCAGAAAGCACAAGTTACTCCAGTTTGCAAAGGAGTGAGGCAAAAAAGAGAAGACAAGTAGGAACTACATGATCTTAAGGTCCTTTCCAAC
>NW_009942447.1:0-10391 GCF_000696875.1 Nestor notabilis | reverse complement strand
CCGGCTGGGTTTGAACCACGACAACAGGTTAGTTTAGTTTCGTTGTGTGGTGTTTGTTTGTTTGGGATTTTTTAATTGGAGAAGGGAGGAGAACCCAGAACTTTGAGGGAGCTTCTTTTAGTCCGCATTCATGTCTTTTCAGCTTAAGGATGGAAACAGCTGAAGGCTATCAAACAAGGCTGTCCAGATGGTCTCTCACATGGTTTCTACAACATCCGTAGATAATCCATTATGTTATTTAATAAAGCCATACACAGAAATGTTGTGATTCTTTCTCAGTTGCTCCTACGCTGCTATTGTCATAAATAATTCCTGGAAGTAGCTGACTGAATACTGAAATCGTGTCATCCATTTGTTTCTGGGATAAAAGAACATAGGGAAAATGAATACATTTGTATTGAGAAAAATGTGAGAAAACTTCTTAACAGTGAAGTCAGAAACAGGTTTAATAAGCAAGTACTGCAGAACTCGTTTCAGGAATCCCATGTAGGCCCTTCGTTCAGAATTTTTCCTTTCCCATCATCCAAGGACACTTGAAATCTTTAGTCAAAAAACTGATGCAATACCAAGATTTCCTTTATCCAGGTACACAGTAAAGCATTACAGTGCTGCTATTCTGCTGACCAGCAGACCCTGATTGTTTTCATGTTTTAATAGCTATGGTTTTAAAATATGAAATAAATTTAATATATTGCATTGCACATTTGAAGTTCATTGTATATATTTTAATGTTTATTTGACACACACATAATACACCGGTTGGCATCCCAGTCACATCTGGCTGCTGTTTTTGCATGTTTACAACTATTCCAGTTTGAAGGGATCTTTTTAGGTAAGTGTAGATACAATGTCCTCAAACTCAGCTTGATTCCACTGAGCTGTAGCATTTTCACTTCTCTTTAGTCTTGCATGCTTCTCCACACTTGTCAGTGTCATATACACTTATGTTTAATTAGCTAGGCTGAGGCTTGCATTGGCTAGAATACGCAAGACACCTGCTGCTGCCTGTCTAAATGGGGGCCACTAAAATCTTCATTTGTTGGTCTTTAAAGTATGTACTGCTTACAAGATACCTTGCTTTGCCCTTGATTTATTTCACTACTTCTCCAACACTAGCCACATATAAGATTGCAGAAGTGTGAATAGAAGCTTAATTTGATGCAAAACAAGAGCAGATGCTTCCAGCTGAAAAACTGTTGAATGCCTTAGAGTATGGGCTTGAGATGTTCTGACTGTCCAGTGTGAACAGTTCTTCTCTCAGATAATTATATTCTTCTTAAATTGTGAAACAGTTATGTTTAAATAACTTGCTGGGGGATGGAATACATACAGTGCATAACCATTAGATCAAAACTTGCATCTTTAGAAACTACTGACATGGCATACTTTAGACTGGTTTTCCTCATGAACATTCTGAAGAAAAATATCAGCACATTAATCTATTTGCTGCATTCTTACTGAAATAATCCCTTAAGAGTTGGAAATCCTTCTACTACTCTATTTACCAGAACTTCCTTTTTTTGGCATTTTGAAGTAGGAATAATTATGATTATAAATTATTGCTCTGATTATATAGAATCATATCACTTGGGTTTCAAGTCTTTTGAGATCTATTTGTATTGTTAAAAACTATGCTTTTAAAGTGGAGATATCCTTTTCGTATCTGCTAAAGTTCACTTTTTTTAAAGACCTCATTTGTTATATTGGTAGAGCTGTGTCATGCATATAGAAACCAGTGTTAAATAGCTAACTGTTCTTCATTTAGATGCAGAAACAACACATGCAGTGAGAAAACACAAGATATATAGCAAGAGGAGATAGCAGGAAACGCCATCTTTGAATTGAAAACTGACACATCAAATCAATTTATACACATTAATTCCTGACAATGAATTTTTTTATGTTAGATTTTCCATACTTAACCAAACCTTAATAGTTAGTAAAGCTTTCATGTCTTTTGTAATGATCTTGAAAGCGTGTCTGAATTTTTTTTAGTTTTAATTAATCAAGCTTGCGTGCTCTGTGAAAATATGGTCTATTAAATATGAAATGTATGCATTGAGTCTGTAAACAATAATCTGGCCTAAATAAGTGAAAACCAGGATTTTTTACTGGAGGTACTATTGTACACAATAAATTTTGTTTGTTTTTTTTCTAATATTATCTGTAAGTAATTTACACCTGAAATTCACCTAAAGTTATGAAAAGTTTCTGCACAGAAATTAAGCTACATTCCTTAAACATTCTGACATTTTTTTAAAATAAAAACGAAGCCAAGAACAGCTTAGTTTTGGTTTACATTCAAATATGTCTGTCATTTTGTTGTGGTTTTTTTTCCAATTTTCTTTTCTCAGATGTCATAGAAAACCAGTTATCCAGGAGCTTCTAGAGAGAAAAGTAGGACCTACATGCAGTAACATAAACCATTTTTTCTTTTTGTCTCAGTTTTGAAGTGGTTAACCTCAGGTGATCATCACCTTGCCCTGATATCAGAAATATCCCATTTCAGATGGGGAAAAAAGGAAGGTATATACTATAGAAGCAGAATCCCTGTACTTTTGCAGGTAGCAGTGAAAGGTTCTGGAGTGTTTCTTTCTGTTAGATACAGTGGAATTTCTTCTATCCTGACAGTATTCTTGTTTTTCTTTGGACCCACTGGTCTTTTTTTTCTCTATGAGCGATATAGGGTTTATAGAATGAAATCATGTCTTTTACGGAATAAATATATCAGAAAACAGTCTCCTCCTCAGATCCCAGTCAGAAGCAGCAAAACCATCTTTATTTTATTCATATGCTAATAAAACAGGGGCTGTAATATATGCCATTACAATTTCCAAAATACTTTACAAAAATAGGTTGCAACTGAGTGTGGACTTTAAATGCCTTTATAGCTACTAGAATGTGATCTCAACTTCATAATTTAATCCCAACTGTAATGTACTGTTGTCGTGGTTTAAGCCCAGCCGGCAACTTGGAACCACGCAGCCGCTCGCTCACTCCCCCCCTTTTCCTTCCTCCCCCCGCTCCCGGAGGGATGGGGAGGAGAATCGAAGGAATGTAACTCCCACGGGTTGAGATAACAGCTCTCCAGTAACTAAGGTATAATACAAACCACTACTGCTACCAATAATAATGATAAGAGGAATAACAAGGGAAAAGGACACAACCGCTCACCACCCGCCGACCGATACCCAGCCCGACCCGAGCAGCGATCTGGGCCTTCCGGGTGACTTCCCCCAGTTTATATACTGGGCATGACATGCTGTGGTATGGAATAGCCCTTTGGCCAGTTTGGGTCAGGTGTCCTGTCCCTGCTTCCTCCTGGCTGCCCCTCCTCTCTGGCAAAGCATGAGACTGAGAAAGTCCTTGGTCAGAGTAAACATTACTTAGCAACAACTAAAAACATCGGTGTTATCAGCATTGTTCCCAGACTGAAAGTCAAAAACACAGCACTGCACCAACTACTAAGAAGGAGAAAAAATGACTGCTGTAGCTGAACCCAGGACAACTGTTTCATTTTGGGATAACTTACTAGTAAAAATGAAATGCTTCTAATGCTCTCATCTTACATCTAGCATGTCAGAAGAATACTGTATTTTCCAGTGGCTTTTGACTGCATATGAAGAACTGCTACTTGTGGTATCACCCATCCAGTATGACTCTCTCTACTGTCTATTCAGAGTTGGCTGGTTAGGTTTCTATTGCCATTTTCCATTATCTTATATGATATTATTTTTATCATAGATTTTACAATTAAATGTAATGAATTTATTTCCATAAAAACTTATAAAATCATTAGTTAATGGTGTTCAGTCTCTGATTTTTATTCTTTTTTTTATATCTACCTTTCAGAATTATTGGCTACAAAACATCTTACATGCTGAATAAATTCTCTTAATCAGTTTGATGCAAATTTTTAAGAGATATAATTAGCAAAGCTGAATGTTAATTCAGCTTGAGTTGTCCACTTCATTTTAATTAATTAGCATTGATGTATTTTTGCTCACTAATTACACTGGAAGTGGCTAATACTGACTTAGCTCTTCAAGTTCTTCCATTATATTTCACAATTCTTGAAACCACAGAAACAGCAAAGCATATAGTGTGCATGTAATTTTGCAACACATAAACAAATCAGGGTTGGAACTAAACTTCTTAAGACAATTTTATACTTTTTTGTGTATACAACCAGTCCCAGAAGGCAAAATCTTCTTGATACTGCAGTAACTGATAAGATGGACTTGTCTGGAATCAATACTGTCTAGCTTTTGAATATCTAAAGAATGTTTTATGAAACATTACAATAGAAACACTTTTTCAGTCTTTGAGTATCATTGCCATAGTTTCCATGCTGAATTAAATATATCTTTAATGGGGATTGATAGGAGAGAAGCATATAGGTAAAAACTTTTCTAGGCTAAATATTTATAAAATTAAAATGGAAAATGTACAATATTTTGAAACATTAGCCCATTTGCTTTTTCAAATATTGGTCCATTTTCTGATATCTCAAACATAATTAGCAAATTTACTGTTTGGGTGCCTGCTGATGTTACCATTTTTGTATGCTATTCCTGACTCTAGATATCAGTCAACATAATTCTCTTGATCTTTCTTTATTTTCAGGACTCTTTATATTAGGACCTCGGTGGTACGGTGTATTTTAGTTTTATTTTCTCCGCCCCTCACTGCAATTGTGTTTGAAGGTTTTGAATAACTGAACTGCAGCTTTCAGTAATGTCTGTGTTGTAAGAAAATTAAATATTACTTTTTATTTGTTATTTCAGCAGACTGATAATTATGCTCACTCCTGCTCATTGACAAAAATATTAATGTACATTACATATGATAAAAATGTTAACATATGCACTGCTGTTTATTTCAAACCAACATTTTATTCCATTACCATTTTGAGTTAAATTCTTTTTATCCCTATCTTTGCTTCTAAGAAGAAGCTTATGCTAGATTTAGCGTAGGGTGCAAAGGATGTAGTGTTACTGAATAAATGTTCAAGTAATTGTAAGGAAACTGAAGAAATATAAGGATCACCTTTACTGTTTAGCAGAGGTGTTAAGTCTGATTTTGCAGGTTTGAAAATCAGAGATAATGTCAAGGTCACTTAACCGAGATGGTGCTTGCAAATTAGTCCAAGACTCTTTCACACTCAAGCAGCAAATCAGAACAGGCATTCAAACAGATTTAAGGTATTCTCTGCAACTGAATTTTTGCATACCAGATACACTTGAATCCTGCAAATCCTGACATGTCTTCATAATTCTGAAAGGCAAACACAAATATGTTAATCTTCTGAAGAGATTTCCTTCAACACAGCTTACAAAGGATTCTTGTGGTCAGCATTATGAAGGTATTCTTTAGGTCTTAACCATAAGGTTTAAAACTTTTACTTTATTAAGGAAAAGCCTATTGGAAAATTAATGGCATTTTCCTCTGGCGTTTCATACATATTTTAGGTGAATGGGTATTCATATTTATAGAAATTAATTGAAAACCCAATCCTGCTATCTTTGTGTAGGTCTCCACTGGGCTGTCCTCCAGGTTTCCACTCTTCAGTTATCTGTGTTTTGTGCCTTTTGCTAACAGTTAATTTTGTAAAATGTGAATTTTATTCTGCAAAACAGTAAGCAATGATCACCATGCTTGTTCATGTAGGCCAATGAACAGCCTTCCAGAAGTTTTTACTTAGTTTAGTCCTATTTTGATTGCTTTTCTGTATCACTGGCAAGAAGTGGAGCCATTCAGTTTTGCTTTTTTTTTTTTTTCTTTTTTAAACTTGTATAAGATTGCAGGCTAAATGAGTTATTAACCTCTCTGCTAAAAGGACTTTAATCCACCCTTAGTACCATGCTGAATATGCTAAATTGCATGATACAGCCTTCCTATTAACATTTTAACTGTCTTCTCCCCAACAGATTGTAGACGCATAGATTTCTATTTAATTAAATATTTTTCCCATCAGTTGGCAAGTGTACTAAGGAATTTATTTTGGAAAAAGGACAGCAGTTGTCTGCTCTTTAGCTTTGTTAAAGAATTGTCAATTTAATTTTTCAGATTACAATACTTACAGTTATGCAGTGTTTCATAAATTATTCAGTTTTTGTCTTTCTGCAACACCAGCATTATTCCTTGAGATTCTTGTAAACATTTCTTTCAGTTTGAATTTAAGATGCTATCTACTAATGGAGTACAAAACCAGGGCAGAAAATAACTGCAAGTTTAAGAAACAAGCAACAATAGTCAATAATTGCTGAGTAGATACTGTAGTTACTGGCTGACCTTTGAGAGACTGCAGTTTTTATTGCTTTGAGGTCACTAGCAGCAGTGAGTGTCAGTAGAGTAAACCATTACCGCTTCTTTTGTTGCTGCTATTATCATTACCATTAGAATAGTCTTAATCTAAACATGAATTGCAGAACAGTATGGTTTTGGGACCAGGTGCTAGCCAAGTTTTTATACATTTAAGAAAAACAGTTTATTTGTTTCTTGGTGTTCAAATAAAAACAAACTATATTTAGTCTTATGCTTTCACAATCAGAATATAAGGAACTTACTAGTGACAGCAAATTTAAGATAAGCTTCATGTTTCTGACCTAGCTTACTGTCTACAAATAGTCTTGTTAGTAAGCAACCAAAAATACACATTTGAAGTACAAATTACCAAGTTTACAATTTTTCCCCCTTTTTCTGTTGTTTTGGGGTTTTCTGTTTGTTTTTTTGGTTTTTTTGTTTTTTTTTTTAAACCAACTTAGTTTTGGGAGTAATGTTCTGCAGATCCCTTTACTTGTGCGAGGCCAACTCTAATGCATCCATCTGGGAATTAAATCTTACTTGCTTTTCTTGTTATTTAAGATAGTCTCATACATTTCAAATTTAGGTACAGCCAAATCAAATGTTATCAGGTTTTATGGAAGCTAATTCAAAGTGTTTTGGTGAGCCTTGTCAGACAGATTATCGCAGGTATTTGAACATGATTTGAGAAGTTCACCCTTGTTCTTGAGGTAATATAAATAAATAAAAATAAGTAAGTTGTCTTTGCACATTTTTAAATACTTCTACTTTGCCCTCATCTTAAATACTGAAGTTGAGGTTGGTGCCACAGTGGGAGTTCTGTACAAGCATTGAAATCCCTCCTGTAAGGAGTTTACATTGTAAAAACTAATCTTTTATGTATCAGTTAGAATCTCTCTTTTCTCACCAGCCTGAGAGCTTCTGCAGTTAGCTTATCTGCCATGCACCTTTTCAGTCCTTTGTAAACAGCTGCATTATAGATAGCAGTAGGGATATTTTTTGTCAGAAATTCTAATAAATTTAATGTTCTGTTACTATCATTAATTAGCCTTAAAATGAAAAATATCTTTGATGGAATAAAAAGCAACAGCCTCCCTTTATCAGGAAAAAAAAAGCCGTGTAATCTCTGAAAATTTAAATCAACTTTGAGAATCTCCTTCAGTGTTATGGAATCAAAGGCAATGGGGTTTTAGTACTGTTTTAAAAAAATCTTATGTGGGACAGCAGCAAGTAATATTAAAATACTGGTATTTTTCTTATTATTGCTGTCCTCATGGAAGCTAACAGTATTAGGTGATGTATAGGATTTAAAAGTAACAGTTTTCTGTGTTTTCTGCTTTGTGGTTATCTGAAAATCCTACCTACTTCTTATGAGGACAAAGGATTTCTTTTATTTTTAGAGTTCAAGTCTTATCTTGCTTCTCAGCACTGTATAAAGTGAGGTACTTTTCAGAATTTGTCTCTCAATGTAAAGAAACCACATCAGCAATTTATTTACAGTAATACAATCTTTCTGGCAATGTGGCAGGCATTTAAACTTTCTTCTTTCAAAGTTGCTTTACTACTAGTTTGATACAAAGAGTGAGTGGAATCAGCACAAATACTGTCAGAACTGTTATTTGGTCAAAGCTTTGACAAAGCAAAATATTAATAAATAGAAATGTCTATATATAAGTACACATGTATTTGAAAATTGGATGTAACATTTGCATGAATGCTTGTAATTTTGCTCTGTGTAGCTGTATATTCATAATGTAACACTGTACAAAATACTGAATTTTGTTCTTGTTGGTAGGCCTGTAAAGTACTTTTTAATATGGAGCTTATTTAGGTTTTTATATCATAGAATCATAGAATGGTTCGGGATGGAAAGGACCTTAAGATCATCTAGTTCCAACCTCCCTGCCATGAGCAGGGACACCACACACTAAACTGTGTTGCCCAAGGTTCCGTCCAACCTGGCCTGGACCACCACCAGGGTTGAAGCATTCACAGCTTCCTTGGGCAACCCATTCCAGTGCCTCACCACCCTCACTGTGAAGAACTTCTTCCTTATATCTAATCTAAACTTCCCCTGTTTAGATTTGAACCCATTAGCCCTTGTCCTACCACTACAGTCCCTAATGAAGAGTCCCTCCCCAGCATCCTTGTAGGCCTCTTCAGTACTGGGAGGCTGCTATGAGGTCTCCACACAGCCTTCTCTTCTCCAGGCTGAACAGCCCTGATTTTCTCAGCCTGTCTTCATACAGGAGGTGCTCCAGCCCCCTTATCATCCTCATGGCCCTCCTCTGGACTTGCTCTAACAGCTCCATGTCCTTTTTATGTTGAGGACACCAGAACTGTACACAATACTCCAAGTGAAGTCTCACAAGAGCAGCTTTCATCTCTTAAAAATGCTTCTTTCCACTAGAACTGGGAATGTTGGTGGGGAATTGCTTTTTGATAGAACATACAAGTACAAGAAAAAAACACTTCTGAACTGCAAAGTGTATAAAAATGGGCTGTTCTATCACTTCTTGAAGAATTTGAATTTCTTTTTTATGTAATTGTTTTACTCTTTTGATAGTGAATCCTACAGGAAAGAATTGGTTTCAATACATTTCAGGTTTATTGCAGTCACCCATCATCAACAGTCAAACTTGTAATTATGTGCATCAGAAAATTAAGAATATTTGTTAGTAAAAAAAAAACTGTAGTGAACTTGTATCATGCAGACTCCTTCTTGAATTAAACCTGTAATATACCTTTAAAGGCAGCAGTACTTAAACAGTAGTGGATTAGTTTTAAAGTTCTGTGGTGAAACCAGATTCTTCCTGTTTTTTTGGAGCTTGTTACCAATGAAGAGGATGTTTGTTCTTGTACCTCAAAGTTCATGTTCAAATTCTAGGTCTGGATTTTCTTTACCTTGTCCTCCTCCAGCAGTGCAGGAGGATGGAGAATGGGGGTTATGGTCAGTTCATCACACACTGTCTCTGCCTCTCCTTCCTCCTCAGGAGAGGGCTCTTCACACTCTTCCCCTGCTTCAGCGTAGTGTCCCTCCTGTAGGAGACAGTCCTCCATGAACTGCTCCAGCATGAGTCCTTCCTATGCAGTTCTTTATGAACTGCTCCAGCGTGGGTCCCTTCCAAAAAAAAAAAAATCTGGATAATTCTTCTGTTTTTACTTTTTTTCTCAAAACAAGTATTTGACTAATGGAATAGTATACAGATATTGACTTAATTTTCTTAAAAGTCTTCTATATTTTCTGAGAATTGGAGATTAGTTTTTAGAAGGTTTTGGTTGGCTTGAAAGATATTTTGCCCTGTCCTGGGTTAAGCTACAGCAGTCATTTTTTCTCCTTCTTAGTAGCTGGTGCAAGTGCTGTGTTTGTGACTGTCAGTCTGGGAACAACGCTGATAACACCAATGTTTTTAGTTGTTGCTAAGTAATGTTTGCTCTGACCAAGGACTTTCTCAGTCTCATGCTTTGCCAGGGAGGAGGGGAAGCCGGGAGGAAGCAGAGACAGGACACCTGACCCAAACAGGCCAAAGGGGTATTCCATGCCCAGTATAGAAACTGGGGGGAGTTACCCGGAAGGCCCAGATCGCTGCTCGGGTCGGGCTGGGTATCGGTCGGTGGGTGGTGAGCAGTTGAGTCCTCTCCCCTTGTTATTCCTCTTATCATTATTATTGGTAGCAGTAGTGGTTTTCATTATACCTTAGTTACTGGACTGTTCTTATCTCAACCTGTGGGAGTTACATTCCTCCGATTCTCTTCCTCATCCCTCCAGGAGCAGGGGGAGGAAAAAAGGTGGGAGGGTGTGAATGAGCGGCTGCGTGGTTCCAAGTTGCCGGCTGGGCTTGAACTACGACGGTTTCTTTTTGGCACCCAGCATGGGGCTCGAAGGTTTGAGATAATAACAGATCTGACCAGAGTGTGTTTAATCATATTTGTGATAAGCATTTATTGTTTTGGATTAATAGTCATTCACACAATGCTCATTTGTTGGCTCTCGGAGTTGTTACGCTTGATCTCAGAGTTTCAGCATGTCGTACCTTACTTACAGCTACTATTTGCTGTTCTAGCGTTCATCAGCTGGGGGGCGT
>NW_009942446.1:457-828 GCF_000696875.1 Nestor notabilis | reverse complement strand
CTGTGTTTTCAACTTTAGTCTGAGAACAACGGTGTCGTGGTTCAAGCCCCGCTGGCAACCCAGAACCACGCAGCTGCTCACTCACTCCCCCCGCTTCTTCTTTCCCCTGCTCCCAGAGGGATGAGTTGAGATAACAGCACTCCAGTAACTAAGGTATAATACAAACCATGACTGCTACCAATAATAATAATAGGGAAATAACAAGGGGAGAGGATACAATTGCTCACCACCTGCTGATAGATACCTAGCTCGACCTGAGCAGTGATCTGGGCCTTCCCGGTAACTCAGTTTATCTACTGGGCATGATGTGCTGTGGTATGGAATACCCCTTTGGCCAGTTTGGGTCAGGTGTCCTGTCTCTGCTTCCTCCT
>NW_009942446.1:0-301 GCF_000696875.1 Nestor notabilis | reverse complement strand
TGTAGCTGAACCCAGGACAGTATCCACCCCTTATTCCATACCATTCATGTCATACTCAGATCCCACATTTTTCAATATACCATCGCTTCTGTCTCATACATATATATATATATATGTATACACACGCACACTGGCAGAGCATGAGACTGAAAAGTCCTTGATCGGAGTAAACATTACTTAGCAACAACTAAAAACATCAGTGTGTTATCAGCGTTTGTCCTGGGAAATGACAGTTTCTTGTGGTGCCCAGTGTGGGGCACAAAGGGTTGTGGTAACAACAGATCTGACCAGAGTGTGTCTA
>NW_009942445.1:0-14334 GCF_000696875.1 Nestor notabilis | reverse complement strand
TATAGGTGCTGGCAACTGACTGGGAGTCTTGAGATGGATCAATGCCTCCCTTCCCCCCTTGATCAGCCTGGCAAGCCTCCTACCAAAACAGCTCTTCCCCTTAGAGCAGCTCCACCAGCCTCCAGTAGACCTGGCCTCCCAAATCCAGTCCCATGTTCTAAATACCCAAACCCCTGACTACGACACCATTGTTCTAACCATTTATTGATCTGCCAAATATGTCTAGCTTTAAGGTCCTCCCCTGTATCCTGGAGAATTGATGAAAAAACTATCTGAGCTCCAGAGCCCCTAGCCACCTCTCCCAGGGCTCTGTAGTCCTTCTTCATGCTCTCCAGCCTACTGCTATCTATATCAGTAGCCCCCACATGGACCAGTAGAAGGGGTAAAAGCCAGTAGAATAGAATAGAATAGAATAGGACGGAATGTAATGGAATGGAATAATAGGGTTGTAATGAGAAGATAGTTTAATGAACATTATGAGAATAAAAAAAATAGGTCTTCTAGAATTAATTTAGAGATTAATAATAAAAAAGTAGTTTACTTCATGCCGTTCTGTGATTATTAGAAATGTTTTAAACTTACCTTTTTGTATTTCTTACAACTGAGACTTAGGCAGCTGAAACTTAGGTGCTAGGTTTCAAGACTAGTAGCTTAAAAGCTCAGACATAGGCACACACAATGCTTTTCTGAATCAAACTACTAATTTGTGCTGGCTGGTGCTTCATAGTAAATCTTAAGAAATCCTGCAAGAGACAATTAAGACATAACATTTGCAGACAAAATTTCCTCCCAACTCTTGACAGTTAGAGGTCAGTCTTGTCTGAAATACAGCAATTTATATCTTTCCCTTGGGTCCATCACTTTGTACGTGGTTAGAGAGCTGAAAATGAAAGTTAAAATTCATTGGAGCTGCTGTGTGGGGTCAGTTAGAATTCTTAATTATGTTGGCCCAGATCCACAAAAAGATCCACAGAATGTAGGTGCTCAAAGCTAAGCCTCATGCTCTGTTCAAAATTTAGGTGCTTTAAGGTCACAGTTGCTACAACTCAAGCTAGTAAAGTTCCCTCAAGAATATTTCTTCTTTCCTGATCTTTGGTGATTTCCACTGCTGGGTTGAGCATCTTATCACCCTGTATCTGAGACAAAGCTTACAGAGCTCGGTTCTAAAACTCCAGATAGAATTTCTGTGGCTCAAACTACATGAAAGGAGAGATCATCATAACATTTTTAGAAATAATAAACTTTTCAATACTTAGTCCTGCCACTGAAAGCAATGTCTGCAGATATTGCAAGGGTATCATTGGTTCTATGAGGAGTCTACTTGGAACAACCATAAAGAAGTAAGGAAAACATTGTTCAGCACATTGTTCCCTATGGAAAAGATACTTGTTGGTTTTGGATAAGAGAAGACTTGAAATCAGGTCTTCCACTGGCTTGAATGGGAAGGTTCCATTTCACTTCAGGAGAGCATTTTAGTTTTGGCTTAGATTAGGGAAAATCCAGGGTTTCACAAATGTTGAAAAGTACATTTCTTAAGAAAGTAATTTACCCTTTTATTATGCATTTCAGAACACATTTTAGAGAAAGAGATTGTAATAGGTTGAAATGGTACTCCAGTTCTAGATACTACAGTGATTGAACATTGCATAATCTTACAGTAATAAAATAATTGTAGAACAATAAATTTTATTCCTTTTTTATTTTTATCAAAAGATAAGTTCCATAGAAATCCAGTAGGTCTTTGACCTGTGGCAGAATGGGGAGAGTGGGCCGTGCTGGAAAAATCTATTGTAGCTTATAGTATAGCCTTATCTTAAGGGGTTCCTTTTCTTAAGTAACATATTACTTGCAGATCTAGACATAAGCACATTTATCTCCTGCTCTGGGGGGGAGCAGGATGGATTGTTCTGCATTACTTTTATCATGATCTCATAGTAGGCATACCATTAGTAAGATAATTTCGATTTCCTGGGATAGTGGATTGCAAACTGTGGGAAGTACTAAAGCATTTAAGAAAAGACACATGTGGTACTGATGAACTAATGAATGGAGAAGAGCGTGCATAAAAGCAGTTTCACAAGTGGTCGGATTTTGGACATCTCTGGGGATATGTTTTGTCTGATGCCCAATAAGAAAATTAAGGTCATACTCTGCTCTTAACCAGAGTTCCATCTCCACTGTCTGGGTGCCTGCTTTTAGAAGTGCCTGCTTTTAGAAACCTCATAGGAAACATATCTTTGAGATAATTTCTCCTTTTCAAAATTTCACTGAATTTAGCAAACAGTCTCAAAGTTAGAGGGACACATTCAAACAAGACTTTCGGTGTTTGGGGTGGAAGTGTGCATAAAGCTAATAGTATAAAGTTTTGATTCCATTAGGTAGTCCTGTACTTCTTCTAATATAAAAGACAAAAATAAGGACATCCTTATTGCAGTCATGAAGGAAAGTGGTTTAAAGAGTAGCAGTTACTGAGCTGTATGTAGTTTTGAAGTATATGATAGGTATGTATTTTAAAGTACTCTGTTAAATCATACAGGAAGGATATCCTGTATGTTTCAGCATTGGTGGGATTTTTGCTTGGGAGGTGGGGAGAGGAAGGGGTGATTTGTTTGTTTGTTTTAATCCAAACATACTTTATGAAACCCAGATGGTTTTGCATAAAAGTCCAAGTATAATCCTGGTAATAATTATCCACAAGTATTTCTATCTTTTGTCAACCCATTACTTAGTCTTTCAGTGGATATTGTTTCTGTGTCTTTAAAATCTATTTCAGCTCTAGGATAGCACAGCAATAACAGAAAGAGAGCAGGTAGCAGTCTGAGGGGGTAGATTAGAGCAGATGCCTGTAGTGCTGTATACGGCAGCATAACCTTCCACATCCCCAAGATTGTGCTCTCTGTGATCCCAGGCCAAGGTCTCATATGTTGCAGCTGCATAACCTTGGCTCAGACCAAGGATAAACTGTAGAGAAGAACCACTCAGGAAAAGAACAATAAAACTGTGCCCTGAGGTTAGTTTATTGAGAGGGGCATACATAGCAGGTCAAGGATTAAAGATGGGAAAAAATCACTAACATATAGAAATATTTGAAGGGAAAAACAGGGAGGTAGAAGGTGGTGATTAAGCAATGCCAAGGAGCTGTTTCAGGGAGTTGGGGAAGTTACCCCTTCCTCACATAACTGAGGACTGCTTGCATGTCTTACAAAGGACATATGCATGTTTAGTATAGCACATTGTTGTTATTTGCTATCTTTTTTGTGTGTATTATTCGCTATTCAGTGTCTTCGTAACTGCTTTATACTCCTGTGCTATGTATACTTTGCAGCGAGTGGATATCATGTCAAAATTTACAATTGTCTTATCAATCACTACGCCTGGCTACATTTCGCAATTAGAAATGCTCATTTCCTCTTCTGCTTTTTACTTAAATCATCCTTGCTAATGTCTGGCATGAACATTTTCCCAAACACATTTGCAGTTTCTAATATAGAAAGCAAATAGCAATTTGGTTTTACTTCTTCATTAAAGTAGTTAAAAACTTTTCACTTACAGTTTATTTTGTACCTGAAATCTTAACTGTCATTCAGTTGAGGAAACAAAAACGTAAACATGCAAGTTGTTCTTTGAAAAAGAGTAATTTTCTTTATAGCTGTAACACCAAAATAAGCACCAATTTAGAACTTTGGGGTTTTTTTTTTTTTTTGGAGGGGGAGAGGAATCTTTCAAATCTAAAAAAGTAAGGATTGGATGTACAAAATCAAGCCATGTTCAATAAACTATACTGTGAAAATTCTAGCTATAGACTCACATCCATCAGTGTCTTGGGAATAAAACTGTCCTGGATTTTGTAAATTTAAGAGGCTTGGAAGCTTGAGATACTGACCATATAAAGCATTCCAATTTTTAGATACTTACTGTGATGAGAAATGGCTGAGGGAACTGGGGAGGTTTAATCTGGAGAAGAGAAGGCTCAGTGGGGCCTTGTCACCATCTACAACTACCTGAAAGGAGATTGTGGTGAGGTGGAGGTCGGTCTCTTTTCCCAAGTAACAAGTGATAGGACAAGAGTTAACAGCTTCAAGCTGCACAAGGGGAGGTTTCAATTGAATACTAGGAAAAATTTCTTGACAGAGAGGATGATCAGGCATCGGAACAGGCTGCCCAGGAAAGTGGTGGAATCACTGTCCCTGGAAGTGTTCAAAAACCGTGTAGATGAGACCCTCAGTGACATGGTTTAGTGGTGGTCTTGGTAGTCCTGGGGTAGTGGTTGGACTTGATGATCTTAAAGGTCTTTTCCAACCTGGTTGATTCTGTGATTCTATAAAATCAGTTTTGAGGTCCTTCCCCTTATAAGTGATCTATTTGCTTTAAGCAGATATGCTGCAAATCAGAGTAATTTATTTATTTAATATTTCTTTGCTTGTGGTCTTGCTGAATGTTATATTGAAGACACTAGTATGAATCTGAATAGCAAACTAGTGCTCTTTGAATCTGATATGAATAGGATGCTGACGATTTTCTTCAAATAAAACATGAATCTTACAATAAAACTCAAGATGGTTTAATAGAAGAGGATTGGTAACTTAATATTTTGATCATTCAAATAAGCATAGGTTTCAGATAGTTCTCTTTCTTTACATGTACAACATTGACAATATGAAAAAAGAGGCATGAAAGCATTTTGGAAAAATTAGGAAATACCAAGTTTAAATACGATAATACTGTTACTGGATCCCAAAATAAATCTGCCACTAAACTGTTATTCATTGTGCTTATTGTTACATGTTTTTGAACTGCATTATCTAAAACTTCCTGTCAGTTGCACAGAATATGTTATTTCAAAGAATGCCTTGATCTTGTTATGCAGGAAAATTATAGGTGACAATTCTCTGAATTTTAAAAAGCAATCTTTCGCTGAAATTTTCTCGAGAAATAAAGTATATGCAATGTAATTCTTTAACAAAGAATACTGTTCATAAAAAAATGAGCATTTTTATGAAGAGAGATTCCAGAAGAGTAAATTACTAAAGTGATTTAATAGATGTTCAAGTTTGAAGCTTTCTTGAATTTTGTTTTAATAGGGATTTCAGAAAATAAAAATAAAGCTCCATCTAAAGTACCAACTGTCTAATAGAGAAGATAAATGCTGCACAATATTTGTAAATAACTTAGCAGACGCTTGCAGACAGCTTTTTGAGAGAGTATAGGATTCCATGAGCAATTTTATTTATTGTCCATCCTTGTTTTCATGTAAAATTGAGCATTTATTAAGTTACTGTCTTTCTTATGCTAAGATGATATGGAATCCCAATTTATTTTTGAATAGAAATTGTCTTCATTATAAATATTTATCAGTGGCTATTTTTATAAAAAAAAAAAAAAAAAAGAACTGAAGAACTTAGGAGGATTTGCAAAAGTTTTGGAATGCTCTCATATAGGCAATATGTATCAGCCAGGTACTACAGAGCCAGGAGCCAAGTTTCACCAGAGCTTGGTAGATAGCAGAGTTAACTTCTGAAAGAGAGAAAACTCAAAATCATTAGGTCAGACCAAATACCATGAAGAGTTTATACACATCTCTCCAGGCTGTTAGGGGTGAGAAGGGTCCTTCTATCAGGATGTGGAATGGAGGAGTTCCAAAAGACAAATGCATTCATTTGAAAATTGAAACAGTATTCTTTTACTGCTCTTGACATTTATTCATGGGTAGCTTAATACTCTTGAGTGCCTAGAAGCAAACAAATGATATGTAAAATGGGAATACTCAACCCTGTGCCATTTTAAATTCAATAACCATTTAATAGATGGTACACAATGGAACAAAGGAAAACCTCTATTTTGGGCTGCAGTTCGATCTTATAGTGGCTGTTGGGTATTAGTTAGGAATGGCCACTTTAATTAAGGTTACCAGGCAATCAACAGGGGGTTTCTTGTGTTGCCCCAAAATATCTAAGCTGGTTTTCTTTTTAATATGCAGGGGCGTTTCCATACCAAAAGTATCTTGATGATGTACTTGTATATAGTTTTGAAATTAATTGATTCATGCTGTCATTAGGATAACACAGTGACTCATTCAGTGCCCATCAAATGTTTGGGGCATACACTTTACTGATTGTATTTTTTACCAAGTTTATGGAGGAATATGCATGCTCTTAAAGAGTCATGTCGTAGTTAAACACAGTTCTGTTTGAAAGAAGCAAGCAGTGGACAGAAGCAGAATATTCCTGATAACTGAGGAGCTTTGATAAAACTGGACAAAAATTAACACAAATTACTGCATGTAGACACAGGTAGGAAATCCAGTGAGTGTTTCATCAAGTGTCTTTTTAATGTGTATTTGTAAATTGTAGCTTACAAAATCAAAACTCTAATGAAGCAGTGGGGTTTATTTAGTTACTTTATTCACTAGCATTTTTATCTACCAGAATTTTCAGATTGGAAATTTATAAATTTAAAGGTCAATTTGTTAAGCTTAGCACATTTTCAACATGTTAAATAAATGTTAGTAATTTCCTTATCTGTGCATTTTTGGAGTGTTTACTTTTAGCCTGGAGAATTTGACATTTACATGGTTTAAAATATATGGAATTTTTCTGAATACTAGGAAACCTACTGATATTTCTGAGCCTTTGCAGTTTCCTCTAAGTGTTCACTGTGCAGTTACGTTGACATACAGTTCATTATTTCAGGATCAGAACTGGGGTCCGTTAGTCATAGTGATAAACTTGATTTATCAATATAGTGCTAGGACAGGACTTTTTCTGGTTTGCGTGTTTTTCAGAAGGGAAAGAATGTGAACACAAGCCATTTGCTTACTTGTTTACTGTCAGTCAGTAAATTTTATTATTATTTGGGTAGTAGTACTGTAAAGTACCGCTATTCAATAATTATTTTTTTTTCTCTGAAATATACTGTTGGCCTATCCGAGTCATTTCCTCATTGCAGCAAAAGGCTTACCACATACTTCAGAAGTGGCACAGTGATATTTTGCACTTCCTAATACTACACAGTCACTATAAGCTTGTTTAAAGAGAAGAAATCATTCTGAAGAGCAGCTTCCTTTAAGTTTGCCTATATTTTTTCAGTACTTTCTACTTTTATACTTTTCAGTTATAAGCATGTGTCATATAAACCCAGAAATAATTAGATTTTTTTTAATCATCTGCTTTTGAGCAATAGAAGTGAATGAAAGTGAAATTTACTCATAAATTACCAAGGAGAGGGACTTAGTTGGTTGGTGAGAAGCTCAACATGAGCCAGCAATGTGCACTTGCCAGGCATATCCTGGGCTGCATCAAAAGGAGGGTGTCCGGCAGGTCAAGGGAGGTGATTCCCCCCTCTACTCTGCTCCTGTGAGACCCCAACTGCACTACTGCATTCAGCTCTGGAGCCGCCAACACAAGAGGGACATGGTCTTGCTGGAGCAAGTGCAGAGGAGGCCATGAAGATGATCAGAAGGCTGGAGCACCTCTGCTATCAAGACAGCTGGGGTTGCACAGCCTGGAGAAGAAGGCCGGGAGACCTTATAGCACCCTTCCAGTACCTAAAGGGGGCCTACAAGAAATCTGGAGAGAGAAATTTTACAAGGGCATGTAGTGACAGGACAAGGGCGAATGGCTTTAAACTGAAAAGGGAGATTTACATTAGACATTAGGAAAAAAACTCTTCACTATGAGGGTGGTGGGACACTGAAAGAGATTGCCCAGAGAAGTTGTGGCTGCCTCATCCCTGGAAGTGCTCAAGGCCAGGTGGGAGCAATGTGGTTCAGTGGAAGGTGTCCCTGCTCATGGCAGGGGGGTTGGAACTTGGATGATCCTGAAGGTCACTTCCAACCCAAACCATTTTATGATCTGTCATTCTGTAATACCAAATTATTTAAAGCCTGCTTGGCAGGACTATGGGTATTGTGGGAAGGCCAAAGGTAAGCTATGTATTGTATACCTGTACATGTTTAGGAAAAGCACAGTCAGTAATTTTTATATGTTTTCTTTCAGAATATGGAAAAAACCAAACTGAAACAGAACAACACAAATGAAGAGTTGTTGTGTGAGGTTTAGGTTTTAGCTCTTTAGGACTAGGTCATTTTTATGTAAAAATGGACAGTAATATCAGTGATTGTCAGGATGCATGGAGGAGCTGGCACACTTGAGAGAAGGATGGGGAAAAGCTAGAGATACAGTGAGATTATCAGAAGGGTAAAATGTCTTAAGCTTCTATAACAGAAGGGATTAGACAATTGCTATGGCAGCCCAGCTGTGGCAGGTGGGAGGATGGCTGTAGAAGAGCACCTGGGAGGAGGTGCAGCTCCATCTAATAACTGTCTCGAATTGGAGCCCAAGGTCATGCATGGGTGGCTCACGCACATTGAACTGCTACAGAAACGTCCCCAGGCATGCACTGCTATTTCTTTGTGCTTTCAGAAGTACTGTAGTCCTGCCATGCTTCTGCTCTTTCCTTTCTCACAGCTAGGTCACAGGGCTTTATCTTGTGTATGAAAAAAGTCACTATTTTTTTTGATCAGATCAAGTCTTGCAAAAATAAGACAAGGTTAACTGAGGTAGAACTATTGCACACTCATGGTAGAAAGGGACAAAAAAAGGAATATAGAAACCCTGACCCTGATTATTTCTTCTTGTAGATTGTTCTGTATAGCTCTTTCGTGTGAGTGGCTCATCCAGTATTTGAAAATGTCACCTTTTACACTTAGCTAGAGAAGAATTTCTTTAGGCTTTTGTGTATACAGGATTTACTGAGGAGTCTGTTTTCTACAACTTAGAGTTATGCACAGTGGGAATTGGACAAAGAGAAAAAGTTTACCTATTTGTGTTGTGAAATGCAAGAACAGGGAAAAGCTGTCACTTTTTTACTATCTGGTATATCTGAAGCTATGGTTTCTATTTCATCCTGGATCATTTATTTCATCCTGGATCCTTTTTTTTTTTTTTCTTTTCTTCTCTCCTTTTTTTTTTTTTCCATTATGTAATTTAAAAGAATTAAGGAATTGAGAGTTTAATTATTTAATTTCTACTTCCAGGAAGAATTATTATTTTTCTACTGTAAATCATTTCCCCTGGGGCGGGCTGGGGACCACCTGAGATGAGAAAGGTTTTGGAGTCATAAACAATGCCTTTTTATCATGACTACCAGGGTTTTTTGATTGGTTTGTTGGGTTTTTTTTATTGTAAAGGGAATTGGTTTATAGTCTGGGGATTCCGTTCTGCCGAAGAAAACTTCCTTTTCTTGGTCACTCTATGGACACTAGTCCCTAGGGTTGTAACAGTTTTATAGGGTGTGTACTTCTGTTTTAAAGGTTGACAAATGATTTTTAATTTTGCCCTCATAAAAGTCCTCATTTCTGCTAACCAGAACAATTTGCGCTAAAGTGCCTCTCACAGATTTTCCAATTGCAAGTCTCCTTTGGAGATTGCCATGCAGCATTGTGTTTATAGAACTGGCAATGGTAAATGCATCACTCCGTGATTCAGTCCAGTCCAGTCCATACCAGTCTATTCGCTGGTATGAATCCACGCCTAGGCTGAAAGCCACTATTACGTCTTGGGAGATAGTACAACAGAAACATAAACAGGCATTAAAAGGGCCAGTGCCTCAGTTCCTCCCTGAATTCTGCATCACTTTTTGTCTCTGTAGTAAAGATTCTTCAAGACTCAGCACAAGTAATATACAGCATATGTCTGGAAACCTTTTAATTTGTGTATGACATGCAGTAAACCTAATCATCACTCTTGTTTGACTTGAGGTCAGGCTATTTTAAGGTGCAATTTGAAATCTGCTCCTATTCTGACCTCACTTGAGCTCATCTCATGTTACAATTTACAGGCTTGCTATTGCCAACTGGATGCATTGTGGTCATTTGATTTTTTGCCAGTACAAGTACAGTACACATGCTGATAATGTGTGGGAAGAACAGGATCGTGCTCATGCACATGCATAAAGATCTCAGTTGTCAAAAGTCCCTATGAAATGTATCTTTTATTCAAATTGTGAGCCAGAACTGTGACCCAGAAGCTGGGTTAAAGCACTCAAAGGCATAGGAACAGAAAGATCTCTGTGTTTTTCTTGAGGTTCTGCTTCAGTACTTGCAGTTCATTACTGCTCACTACTCAGTCACAAGACAATAAAAGCCCTGTACAAAGGGAGCATTTTGTGTTCCTTAGTATGGCTCATAGGGGTTAAGCTTTATATTCCTGCATAGGCCAATCTTTTGAGAGACTTATATGCACAGTGTCATACTTTTTTTTTTCCCTGGACTACAAGGCAATTTTATATGTCAGTGGCCTAAATATATGACATTGTATAAGACTTTGGCAAGCTAATTGCCTATTACAGAGGAATTTAAAATGAGTGTTTAATGAATGAACTCTACCTACTTAAATATCAGATTATGGCATTGTAAATCAAGGTTACTGTGCTTAGGTCATACAAGATCAGGAATTGTAAAAGTGACCCTCTATCTCAGTGAAATAATCATTTTAATTTTAAATGCTTTTAATTGAAATGTGGGTTATGGACTGAAAGAATTACAGGCTTGTATTTCAAAACTGTATTTTTGACTGCTTGCCTTCAGGACTCATAGCCATTGTGGAGGAAGGGAGAATTTATGAGTATATGAACATAGGATAGAGACCTAAGCAGCCTGGTGACCCCATAGCTGGCCTTTCTTTGAGCATGAGGTTGAGCAAGAGACTTACTGAGGTCCCTTCCAGCCTTAATTATACTTTTAATTTACCTGAAAACATCATTTTTATCTGTAAGTTGTTTTTTTTTTTCTCAGTTGTGGTAATAGGCTAATATATATATTCATATAGACAACATTTATATCTTCTGACTGATAACAAAGCATTTAGAGATGGAAGACCTGCAGTCATTCCAAGAAAAAATGCTTCACAGGAAACCATTACATCACTAAGCTCGTAGCTAATCCCCCAAATCCATCTTTAAAGGTTATATTTAAAATCTAAGTTGTACAGAAATTTGTATCTTCTGGGAGGTTGCTTTTCCAAATGAAGTTAATTTATTATTTCCCAGTTTATATTACATTAATGTTAAAAATAAATAAACAAAAAAGAAAAAAAGCCATTCTTGAGGACTTGAAATTGCTTTGCTGTTTCTTGCCATGCTGTACTTGGTCTGGTGATAATAAAGGAAAATAAGTAGATTCTATGCTGCTCACATCTAGGATTACTGTGCGCTTTACACAGGCCCAAAATTAATCCTAGAACTGAGTAAATATAGCAAATAAAAGAAATAATAAATGAAAAATCCTGTGATCCAGTATTTCCTCCAATTCTTAAATCTCCACAAATAAACACATTCAGCTTTTAGAATCATAGAATCATAGAATGGTTTGGGTTGGAAAGGACCTTAACATCATCTAGTTCCAACCCCTCTGCCATGGGCAGGGACACCACACACTAAACCATGTCACCCAAGGCTCTGTCCAACCTGGCCTTGAACACCACCAGGGTTGGAGCATTCACAACTTCCTTGGGCAATTTGTTTAGAGTGTTGCCTCCATTTATACAAATAAACAGAAACAGAAAGATGGTCAGCAATGTATGTGTATGGAGAGGGGAGGGGATGCCCAGCTCTTCCTGCAGATTTTGGAAAAAACAAACAGTTGTACTTACCCCTATATAGGTATATCCCTAGATAGAATGTCCACAGTAGTATTCTGCCATATGGACAAGGTACCTCAATACTTTATCAAAAATTATAATCAAAATACAGGTAGACAAACCTGAGCTAATACTGATCTAGACAAAAATGGAATTACAATACCAGCAGAATGACTAGTTGTCATTAACACCACACCTGCGTAAAGATACTAAGGTTTGTGTAGGAGGGCCCAGTCCTACATCCCTAGTGCTGAGTAACCACACAGTTATAGCACCACCTACAAGGAGTTAGCTTTCATTGCGGTGACCAGAAAAGAAACAAGAAAATAGTGGTTTAGAAGCAAAATGAGTATTTGTATCACTTTTTTATTTGTATGATAAAACTTTATGACAATAAAGTACCATCATATTAGACATCTTAATATTTTTAAATACTGTTCAAAGAAATAAGAGGAATTTCAAAGCTACCCCTTGCATTTTGTGACTGTAAAAGTTTTCTGAGATAATCGAATTCAATTTAAAGGGGAAACATCTGTGTAAATAGAAAAAAATCTATTAATGCTTTTTTTCCTCTTTGACTTTTAATTTGAATGGTATTTCAAAAATAGGGAGATAGTAATTTAATAAATATTATTTTAATGATCTATCTGGTTCATAATCTGTGACCATATTTTAAATGTCATGAAGCTGCAGACACCTCTTCTGAATTTCTTTTTTCAAGGATGACTTATCAATAAAGATATTTCCTTCCTCTGCCTCAATATTAAAAGAACAAACCCAAAAAACCAAAAAAAGAAAACAACTTGACCGTAAAATATCCTTCTTCCACTCCAAAGTCAAGTAAATTCAACAGATCTTGCAGAGATGAGTAAATTCCATCTAGTCCTGAGTTTATATTTTCTATAATATACAAACCAAGTGTCCCTAAAAGGAATTTTGAAATTAATAGACCAGTGGATTTCAATTTCCTTCATTAGCTCTTTCTGGGTTGTAAGTTTGTGTGAAGATAAAGGCATAAAAAAAAATAATCTCCAGAATCTTGAACTAAAAGGAAAAGAGTGCAAGCACAAAACTTAGACAGTATACTGATAAACAATATGCCCATGAGTGTTGTCTTTCCTATACCATTTTTATCACTCACGTTTTCCATCCTCCATATCGTAATGAACCAAAAAAGCGTGTATAGCAATTTATTGCTAGTTACATGGTAAAGAAGGAAAATAGCAGACAAGAAGAGAGAGCAGGATGACATGATTCAGAAAACAATCAAGCGAAAGCATTCAGAAGAACATCGAAGCAGGTGATAGCAAATGCCAAATGCTGCATTAAAAAGCATACATGCCAAAAAACCCCAACCCACTGCATGTTCATGGTTATTAGCCAATGTGTTTTTTCCCACTTGTGATTCCAGATTAATTTTTGCCTGAACTAGAAATAACAGATTAATGATTTTGGTATCATTACCTATTTTGGTATCATTATTCCTTACTCATTTTAAGTAAGGCTATGTTAAATGATAAATTAGATGCACTGTTTATTAGACCATTCACCCTGACTGTTTTCGTAGGAGACATGCCAGGCTGGTCAAGAAAGCTTTAAACTAGATATGTTGGGGGAGGGGGGCATCGATCCATCCCAACACTCCCAGTCAGTTGCCAGCACCTATAATAAGAGCTTGGAGTGATGTAGAGAGATTTCAGCTGCTCCAACCATTGAGTTGGCCTCATTTGGAGTCTGGATCAGATGCCTCTATACAAATGCTCGTACTATGGGAAACAAACAAGTGGAATTGGAGACGTGTGCAAGGCTGCAGGGATACGATGTCATTGGTATCACAGAAACATGGTGGGATGGCTCCTACGACTGGAGTGTTGGAATGGAAGGTTACCGGCTCTTTAGAAAAGACAGAACTGGTAGACGGGGAAGGGGAGTTGCTATTTATGTCAGTGATAGGCTGGAGAGTACGGAACTCTGTCTGGGGATAGGTGAGGAGTCACAGAGAGCTTATTGATCAGGGTGAAAGGGAGAATAGCAATAGGGGACATTACTGTGGGGATCTGCTACAGACCGCCTGACCAGGAGGACTCTGTGGATGAAGCGGTCTACAGACGGATAGGAGCAGACTCACGTTCGCAGGCCCTTGTCCTGATGGGGGACTTCAACCATCTTGGTATCTGTTGGAGGGATGGGACAGCCGGGCACAAGCAATCCAGGAGGTTCCTCAATTGTGTGGAAGACAACTTCCTCTTGCAAGTAATAGAGGAACCAACCAGGAGAGGTGCCATGCTTGACCTCATGCTCACCAACAGGGAGGGGCTGATGGGGAATGTGACGCTCCAGGGCAGCCTTGGTCAGGGTGGTGTAGTTTGAGAGCCTCAGGACAGTGAGAAGAGCATGCAGCAACCTCACTGCCCTGGACTTCAAGAGAGCAGAGTTTGGCCTCTTCAAGAACCTGCTTAGTAAGGTTCCATGGGATATAATCCTAGAGGGCAGGGGGGCCCAAGGATCACCTGCTACAGGCTCAGGAGTGTTGTGTCCTGACTAGAAGGAAGTGTGGCAGGAGGGCCAGGAGACCTCCATGGATGGATCAGGAACAGCTGAGGAAACTCAGAGAGAAAAAAGAAGCTTACAGACAGTGGAAGCAAGGGCAGGCAGCCTGGGAAAATCACAGGAACGTTGTCAGGGAAGCCAGGGACCA
>NW_009942444.1:47216-48084 GCF_000696875.1 Nestor notabilis | reverse complement strand
GGGGGGCTTGGGCTGAGCGCGCTGCCTGTAAGTTGGCTGAGAGGTGTGTAACTACGTATAGGTATAGATATATATGTCACATATGTGTATATGTACATGATATCACAAAAATCAATCACAGCAACTACTTCTGCAGGAAGAGCAATGGTACCAAGTACGCTGTCAGGAAAGGGTTCCCTTCCGTGGCTGAAGTCTTTTACCCTCTTGCCCTCAGCCCCCAGGCAAGCACCCTCTTTTCCATCCCTTTCTTGCACTCGGGCACTGCCCACTGGCTCAGCACCGCAGGTGGCAAGCCAGGCACACCAGCAGGTCGTGGGAGCCCCAGGCACCAACAGCAAGCTCAAATGTCGTCTCCAATGCAGACAGCGGAGAGAACTTAAGTCAAATGTAAGAGGTTATCACACCCTGGGTTATGTGGCACTACGATTGTTGCACTGAAAGCTGAAATGCCATCCACAGCTGATACAGCAAACAAATACATTGTTCTAAAATATTTTTACCAAGATTGAGTCACATTTCAAAAATAAAACCATTATTCCAAAAGAGTGAAGGCAAAGAACTTAATTCAACTAAATAAGTAGTCACAGCTGTAAAGAACACATAGCCCACACACCCCAACAACTGCTTCTTATAAGCAGCTGATTCCAAGGCAGAATCAGAAATGCTTCATTTCCTGAGGAAGGAGGGAGAAAGAAAAACCTCACCTCCAGCCTTGCACAATCACCAGCCAGAACTGCTGAGCTGAGCACATGAGAGAGAAAATAACACCTCGGCATGGCCAGAGCTGGGAGGGCAGGAGCAGTAGGACAAACGTGTCTCACCTGGTGTGGAGAGCCTAACCTGTGCTGCTGCCTCTGCCCGGGGGTCC
>NW_009942444.1:35356-47185 GCF_000696875.1 Nestor notabilis | reverse complement strand
AAGAGCGGGAGGGCAGGTGGCCTCCTCTGGCCCCAGACCCGGAGCCCAGGTGCTGTGGTCCCTGAGGTGACACCATTCCAGCTTACAGTTCTCTGCAGCCAGGGATCTGACCTGCTGGTCTGGCAAGACAGCCTGCTTGAGTCACTAGATTTAAAAGAGAAAAACGCATTAGAACAAAAGGAATAATTACAGAACGCGACGTCAGAACCTGGTCATTTCAGCTCCAGATTCACTGAGTGAACACAGTTCAGCTGCAGTGAGCGGCAGCTCCTGTCACGCCACACATCCCGCTTGGCACGGCTAGCGGCAGCTGCGGAGGGCATCCTCAGCACAGAGCCAGCGTGGACATTCCTCGAGAGTGTCAGGTCACCCTGGAGGTCACCCGCGAGGAAGTGCGCTGCCGCTTGGACTGTGGCTGCTTGTGTTGGAACCAAAGAGACTTGTTTTCATTGCTGCCAGTCATGAGCACAAATGTTCGCTCCAAAAGACGGAAAGAGCAAGCCAAACAGGAGACTTGCATAATGGCATTGTATTAAAAATCCCCAAAACTGACCAGGGCAGCAGAGGAACTGGGAGCCAGCCCGGATATGAAGTTAAACTCTTAACTTTCCCTCACCCTGTGGGTTTGGTTTTCTTTTTCCAGCAGAACTTCCCAAAACACAATGTCAAATGCTTTTATCCTATTCCTCCCCCCACCCCCCAAAAATGTGAACACTCAGCAGGCAAAGATTTTGCCCACATGGCTAGAATTAATCCGAATTACAAACAACTGAAAACAGGTCTTTACAGTAGGAAGTATTAAGCAACTTTAATAATAGGTAGATGGAGCAGCCCCACCTATAACAAGCAACAAATGCACCTCCCTAGAACAGATAGCATTTACATGAGTTGGTATACTACAGAAACAAATGCTATCGTTAGTATTTTAAGATTTCTAGTTAATTAAATGCTCAGAACAGTTTCAAGATTATTACTTTTTTTAATGCATTTTCTCATGAGAGGAAAAAAAAGAAAAAAGCTTTTTGTAAACTCTACTTTTCTTTAGAGCACAAACAGCTTCCAATGCTTTAGGCTGAACATGGCTTTAATGACCGAACAGATCTAATAGGAACAAAGCAACTTATACCACCTGAACAAAAGGTGTTGTCATCTTCACTACAAGCCCTCATCTCCACAGGGTTTGGACGAAGGCAGGAGAGAAAGTTAATTGCGGCACTCCAGCCACATTACAACCAAGTTGGTTTCAAAACTTGGTTTCAAAATTAAGCATTGTGGTAGTTAACCTCTCTAAACACAACCCTGCAATTAATTACCACTATCACATAAAACTAGCATGATGCATACACATATGTAAGAAAGGCAAATCAAGACTGAACAGGCAACACTAGGTTTTAGCATTGTTTAACTCTCAAGTGCTTGAATTTACAGCCTTCAGTAGCCTTTAAAAGGCAGCAAGATGTGTAATTATTTAATTAGCCCAGTAGGACATACCATTTGTTAAGTACCATTTACTGGGAACACATTGCTGATAGCTGAACTGTTCCAGACTGGCATGAACAGTAATAACAGGGCAAACCCAAACTAAAAATTTGTTTCAGGTTACTCTGTTCTGTATCTGATCTCTGCACTTAAATTAAGAAATGTTATCATCCAACCACACCGGTACCCATCTAAGTTCTACCAACCAATAATGCAAGGGAATTCCGCAAAGATACTCAGGATCTCTTTTTCTGCTTCTCCTGGAATATCAAATATTTCTATTCTTCCAACAGGTATTACTTTTAAAATGCAGTCTTATGAAGAGAAGAAACAGAGTGTATTTGCTGTATTTTACCTACAGCAGTTATAAAAAGTTTAATGTAAGTTTCAGTGAATGCAAGTACTTAACAGAAATACACTACCAATAGTGGGCAGCACAGAACTATTGCTGCTCTTGCCCCCTTCTTAAATTATTATTCAACTGTTTTCAGAAAGGCAGCTGAAGTGTAAAAGGCGATGCTTTTGTGCCAGCACTCCCAGCCATAGGAAATGAAAGGTTTGCAAACCACTTTTAAGTCCAAAGCCATTGCTCTGCAAGGGTCATATGTTGCTTCTCTGCATTTCTGTATGCAGACTCTGATGAAACAGCAACACATCGCTTTTCCTTCCCACTGCTTCTTTATCAATATATGCCCTTCTGCTCCAAGGCAGCCACAAGCCAACCTAGTTGCTTCTCTTGTACTACAAGGTATGGTACTTCTGTAATTCACATTGTCATGATGACAAAATCCGTAAGCAAGCCCCATCTACCTGGCCACTTGGTTTCCATGTAAGACTGACAGAAATTAAGAGGAAGGACCCTGGTGAACACAGGTGCATGGTAAGGTGAACACCACTGCTGTCACAGACACAGAACCATGTTGTGTATGCACTGCTAGCTTTAACTAACCAAAACAACCTCAAAGAACACAAAGATGTCAAAGAGCTGCTAACAAGGCCCAGTAACAAGGAGAACAGACTTAAAATATAAACCAAACAACAGTCAGCTCCTCTGTGGATCTTCTCATAAAAAAAAACCCCAACAAACAAACAAACAAACAAAAAACCAAAAAAACAAAAAAAAAGCCAAAAAACCCCACCAAACTTTCGATTTCACAAACTTAGCTGCCAGTAGTTTGATAAGTTTGGGGTGGGGGCAATCACAAAGTATGAGAAGATTCACAACTGATTAAGAAAATCTGTGACTAGTACAATCCCCACATCAAGCATGCAGCATGAAACGATAACCAGACTAGAAAAAAAGATAATTGCAGATGAGGAATGCTAAATAATTATAATACCTTATTATTCTTATAACACCACAACAAGGAAAGAGAGCAGATAAGCAGAGAATACAAACTGAACATGCCCCCCATTCAGTTCAAAACAGGGTAGAGGGGAACATTTAGCTTTCCTTTTATATTACTTTGATCATTTTTTGAAGCAGAGACAGAACTGAGATAAGGTTGCTGGGAAAACCAGTTGACAGAAGATTGAAATCAAGCTGTTAGTTTAATGATACTGATATGCTGTGTGCTCTACTTAAACAGATCTCTCTTCAAATATAACCATAGACACATTTCATAACCAACAAGGTTCTTTCTAAGGAAAGAACAAAGCATGAAGTATGCCAAAGAGCATTTTTAGAGTGGAAGGGCTGTTTGTAGAATTCATGCCTACAAAATAACAGGACCTACAAGTTTCAAGCAAACCAGAAGTGTGGATAACTTACAGTCTGGTCACCAAGAAAGCAAACAGCTCCCTGCATCTCTGCTTGGTAGAGCAGCTACACCAGTGCATCTGAAACACTATTAACTGCTTTACATTCTTCTTCCTGGGAAACTTCACCCAACACTAGAAGCATTCATGTGATAACTTGTAAAAGAGATGCAATCTTTCACAGACAAGACTCTACTAAGTGGGTATGGCCCCCTCTTCAGACAAAAATCCATCCTGACAACTGTCTACCTAGATAAATGCCAGTATTACGACCTTAAGACAGTATGAAGCTTTTGTGTTAGTATCAGAAAGCCTGACAACTGTAATTACTTCCCACTAAAAACACTTCAGAAGTGTCTTCCTCTTATGATCTCCAGAAGCAAAAGTTTCTAAAGTTGGTGAGATCTAAAGAGCTAACTTTGAATATAAGACATGAGCTTGAATTATTTCATAAGCACATATATTTGAATGGCGGCAAAGAACGAACGAATGAAATACAAAAGACAATCGGTTTAGCATCCTATTGATCAGCTGAACACAGAACCTCCTCACTGAGGCCATCAATTAGAACAATTGCTTCTGTGAGTAAAACGGAAGTAATTCTCCTTGGCATTAAACAATACACATACAGCTTTTAGCGAGTCATCTTTTTTGTCCCCTTTCTTCACAGTGAAGGGACTCTAGAGTTTTAAGCCACATCAAAAGTCTGAGGGGTACTCAATGCCACATGGGCCATTCCTGCATTAGGCAATTTCAGATTCAAGTTCACTCTTACCATTTCTGACAGATCAGCTCCTCCTGCAGCAGGGGCTGTCCTCAGCAGGAGATGCATGAATCTGAGACAGAAACTGACAGCACATGTTCCGTATGTGTCCTCTTTCTGTAGTATTCTGAAAGCTCGTATTTCAACTGTAGTCAGCAGGTTTGCATTCTTCATTCCTGCTATAATGCTGCTATCTCCATTTCCTAATTCAACTACAGTCACACTGCTAACTTCTTTCTTGCACTATATCATACGCAGGCCAAGATGCGGAGACAGTGGAAGTCAGTGGCTTTGTAAGAGTTGTAAAGATAATGAAGTTTCCTTTAAAAGTTTAAGTCAAGAATTACATATATTAAAACACTTGTTTCACTGTGAGTTTCCATTCAAGTTGAACTTACACACACTA
Source organism: Nestor notabilis (assembly GCF_000696875.1). NCBI lineage: Eukaryota > Metazoa > Chordata > Aves > Psittaciformes > Psittacidae > Nestor > Nestor notabilis. Next base: position 42,779 of record NW_009942444.1, on the reverse strand, counting down.
TTAAACCATCCCGAAACAAAATAGCAGTGTTACCACCTAGTACCATTTTAGCAGAAATTTTCGGGCAGGGGTGGTAACTCAGAAAAACAGGACTCAGTTTTCACTGCAGAAGCTGAGCTCTACTCTTAACCACCAAAAGTCAAGGAAGTTTGACTGCAAACACCTTTAATATGAATACAAAATTCACATAAGACATACATTCTGAGGAACATAAATGAACTATTACAAGAGATTATGACAGAACAAAAACATAAAGAAGGCTCTGTCGGGCCCAGAATTTAATGAGGAATGATTACAAAGTTTGATTTACACTTACATTACAGTTGTGTTAAGCACTGAAAACTTTAAGAATGTCAGCTGAAAGGCATTTGAACATACAGTACATAAATCGTACAATCCACACCGTTGTAATTAACATATTCGAAGTATTTCATTTTACTTAATAGAACATAAAGCAACCTAACGTGCAAATGAGGACTCCAATATACTGAATTTAAAATGTCTTATGATAAAACTGACACAGAACTTTACATTTAAGGACTACACGATCAATGGAGAAATTAAAAAAGTATCCTCCATCCCATTACCAAAGTATGCTTTTCAACTAAACAGAAAAACCATACTGGCCCGATGTCCTCTCTCAAAATCACACCTGTCCATAAAGGTTAACCAGAGCTTTAACTTGCTCTAAGTGTACAGCATTTACACAGCCTCCTACCCCTTATTGGGAACTGACTGACCATTAAATGAAAGGGTTCTTGGATTATGTACACTGATGGAAAATATTATCTTATAAAAAGGCACATACCTGTGATTTAAGGCTAGTACGGTATTTGTTTCATACAGAAAGTAAAATCTTAAATGAGATTAGTACATTGAATGGTTGGCTTCACTCAGCAAACCACTTGGTGCAAAGCAAAAACATGTGCTTAGAAGCCTCAGACTGACAGTGATTCTTGCTTTAGTGTTTTTCTGGGTTTCTTTGAACCTATAATGGAAAGGTACATCTTTTAAAAAGGCATTTGCCGCAATTCCACTCGTCAATGAGCCATCTGCTACAGTTGCCTTACATGCAGATATCGCATATAGGCCTTATATTATTAATCTGCAAAATACTCTTTTAACTCTCTCCTTTTTAAAAGTCATATGAAAATTACTAAAGATGTTTTCTATATTCATCTATAAAATACCAGGTGTTGGTACAAATCATGTAAACCTCCATTTGCAAATATTTTGACTAGCCACCAAAATGACCAGAAATCACAAACATTATTTGTCAGTGCAAATTTATAATAGTTTTGTTTTCCCTCCCTCCCCTCCATCCCAGTTACAGAAATAGCCACCAACCTTTACATACAAAAGGAGTGCATATGAAATGACAGAAATCATGTTTGGTTACCTTAAAGTCACCCACTTTCCCACCAAATTCAGTTTTACAGTATTATAAAAGGGGAAAATAATTAAAGCTGTCTGTGCAAGAATCACTACAACAGTCCTTCAACCCCAACCCTTGATTATTATCAGTTTTAAAGATTTTAGGTTAACATGGGGTCCTCATCTCTGGTCCAATTACTGTTCTTCAAGCCAGGATGGGGCATCTGCTCCAGGCGTTTTCAATTTGATGTGGAACTGTTTAAGTGTCTGTTCAAGCTGCTTTTGATTCCCAGCAAAGTACGCCGCAATGGCATTGTGGAACAGAACAAGCTGATTGTGCAATACCTTAACCTGCAGGCAAGGATACAGATAGGTTAAGAAGAGAAGGCAGATGTCAACAGCAGCACAGGTCAGTTATAAAAAAATAATAAATAAAAGCATAGGTGTATTTGAGATGCTCAGTCTTCATACAGGTTTATTTAGTTAAAAGTACAAAATGCAAATACAAAATACTTTAACCTTAGAGTATGCATAACAGTCAATACCAACTCAGTACACATGGACCAAAAGCAATTCACTAAACAGCATGTTATTTAATATTGAACTCTTGATTACAAGTACTTGATTCTTGAAATTAGACACCAAACCTCTGTTTAAGACACCTACCTGCAGGCCAAATTGACTTCCCCAACACAGTACATGACAAATGCATTATCTCAGGATACAATTCATTTATTTGCCCGCCTTGCAGACAGTTACTGTTTTCCAGCTCAGGTATACCTAAACCAAATTAAACTGATGTTCTTTTCCCAGCAATGTCTCTTGCCCATCTCCCATAACACAGGATTATTTAAAGCACATTGGTCAATATCTTAACCATTAACATTTGTGCAAAGTAGTTGTGAAACACGCAAGACACAGCAGTAGTCAAAACCTGGGGAGAAGAGCACAGGAACAGCTGGAGGGCATCACTGTTCTTCTCTTCGTGTCTAGTCTATGATTACAAGTTATAGCACTGATGAAGTCGAAGTTAAACAAAGTTACGTTTTCATCCTAGCACACCAGTAAACCCAATGTTGTGAATGATGAGCAATGGTATGAAAAGGCATCTGTCCAGTTTCTCCTGCAGCCAAAATCTCTCCTTTTTGTTCTTGAGTGTAATCTCAGCACAGCACAACCTTAGTCTTGTGTCAGAGCCCAAATCCCTAAGGTGGTGGCCCTGTGCCTGTTTTCAGCCTACAAGTCCTTGAGCCCAACAGCGTTTCCCAAACACAGAAGAGAACAGAGGAACAGGGTGGCTGACTGAGCCCAAAGGAAGGAGGTTGTCCTGGGAAGCAAAGGATTAAGCTTTCTCTATTCAAATTTTGGATCATTGCTTCGTCTCTCAGCAGAGTCTGCAAAGGACAGTCTACTCCTGTCATGCTGCAAAGTAGAAGTGTCCTTGGGCCAAGGTTGGCCTGTGCCTACCAGTTGGCCATGCCTGTTTTAACAGGTTATTTGGCTAACGAGCTTTTCTGAAATGCATGCGACTCAATACAGAAATACTTTATTGCCTTCTTTTAAGAAAATATCTAAAAAAAAAAAATAAATTAGACATGCTATTACACTAGAAGACTGTAACATTTACATTATTACACAAAAATGTAATAATATACTTTTAAAACAAAATACTTCGATGAAAAAGGGCTGAGCATGTGTGTGTATGCATGGAGGAGTACATAAAAGTTTCAGCAGTAAAAGTTCAAATTTCTGAGTAGACAGTGTTTTTTGTTTGTTTTTTGTTTTTTACTGAATAGTCTCATTTCACAAATTAAGTTTTGCCCATAAACTGACAACGGCACAGACCTTAGTATCCTACTTAAGTGATAACCTCTCTTTGGTGGCCCAAATTCTGGTCTAAGTCGCTCTGACAATTTGAAAACTGGTATCCCTATGTTTTACCTGCTAATAATTCAGGCTGATTTAACTAAATACATGTCAAAAGAGGCTTTTTGCCTCATTAATGGTGTAAAATGGTAAGTAATTCCATCAAAAGGCTCTCCAAGAAAAAAAAAAAACAAAACCAAAAACCAAAACCATGAGAGGTGCGTATGGTTAGAAAGGAGTTCACTTTGCACATCATATCTTGAGACAATGTTTTTTTCATCTATAATAGACTTCACAAAATTCATCACATACTGATGTTTTAGCAGTTAGGAGATACAGAATTCAGCTAGCTCACTTGTTCAACAAACATAGTTCAGCTTTTCTGAGTCATAAAAGATGGCGTCTTTTTGAGTTTGTGTGGGAGCATATGTCTATAAATACACATTTTTTTTTAATCTATAAAAATTTTCATCCCCAAACCATTATGGAAAATGTCACAAGTAGAAAATGTCACAAAACATAAAGGGTTTGCTTTTAAAAGTTTAGAGTGCAAAAAAATTAGGAGGTACAGACTTTTCTTGAGCAAATTCTTTCATCTCTGACATGCAAGACTTCACACAATCCAAGCCAGGAATTCTAGACAGAAGTACACTCACTGTTGTAGCATATTATTAAAATGCTGCAAGAGTTTTATTCATACTGTTTATAGGAACTCAAATAAAACAGGGGTTATTAACCCACCCTCTCAGCTCAAGTTCATCAATTTGAGACCAAAATTGGTACTTTGTTAGCAGTTTTTAACACAAAGCTTCTGTGAACTGTGCTGAAGTCTCCCGGTAATTCTATAAATTCAGTCAGGTCTAGGGTCAAGTACACGTGCACACACGCAGAGGCAGGAACTCGCAGTGTAGAGACTGATGACTTGGACTGAATAAATATGTTCTGTTTTGGTGGGGCTTTTTGAACTACCAGAGCTACCCCACTGTATGAGGTTCTATCCTCAAGCCAGATCATCGTGGTATAAATTTTGTGATCGTTATCAAACTGGTTGCAGAGGTAAAAGGTGTTACAACTTCTGCTCTCCTTCAGGAGCAGATTGCTAAGTGAATCCCAAAGTGATGGTGGGATCTTCTTACCCATAACTTAATTCAGGTAACTAATTTCTGGAAGAAGACCACTTAAGCTGCCTGACGCTGGACAAAGCTCTGCTGAGCTCTACTGTGAAATGCCAGCCAACTAAGACAGAAAAAGCTGCATCTCAAATCACCTGATGTCCACTGCAAAAACATCTGCAGTCACAGCTGAGAACTGGACAAGTATTCACTTAAAACCAAGTTCAAACCTAACCAGTGTTCCCATGAAAGAATCTCAGCCTTACCCACTCCCATATCCAGCTATTGATTCCTACTTCCACACTGCCTCACCTTAGCCCTCTGTTGGCAAAACATTCATGCAGTTATGTAGTCAGCTGGATGAGGGAACAGATCTAGATTAAAACTAAACAGACAACAACATACTTGCTTTAACCTGGATCAGTTCCCCAATCTGATTCCCTGCACAGCTGCAAAAATGCTTTTGTAAACATAACAGAGTGAGGAAAGGGGGAGAGAGGATGAAGGTACCACACTTTTTTGCAGCAAAGCCTTGAAGTGACTGTTAAATTACAGTGCTAAAGGCCAACTCTTAAGGTCTGTAGCACCTATTCCAGCAAAGGAGCATTTGAAGATTTGTTTTTCAATCAAAGAATGTTAATGGTATGTTCCTAAAAAACAGGTTCCAACGTATGATTAGCATGCCTGTCAATAAGCCATCATGTTTTACACCTGGACATCATTTAAAATAATTGTTCCTTGTTAATTAACTACATACATCTATTTGTTCCTCATTACAAGCAGAGTAAGCACTCCATAATAGACTTGGCAAACTTAAGTCTTAAAACGAAACTGAACTTCGTGGACGAGCATAAAAAAAAAATGGCATGCCCTAAACAGAAGATTAAAGTAGATACTACAGGTTGGATTTAAGCTTTCACAATTCCTCTGGATGCTCTTAATATTTCACTCTTAAATATCGTCCTCTTTCCCCAACCTCCCTCTGAACACCATTATTTTCTGTGGCACAGTTAACTACAGATTTCTTTACAACCTCCTCATTCAGACTGTTTCACCCATCTCAACAACCAGAAAGACTACCCCATTCTAATCTCTTTTTGCACCTCCTCACAGCTATTATAATCCTTTCCCCTAGCTATCTTTACTTGAAGTTATTTGGTCTAAACAGTTATATCATCTGGGTTTCCACTAGACTGCATATTGCTTTCATTTGCAAAGGCAAGCATTTACACATCCAACTCCCGAAGTACAACTCACAGCAGCTCATTCAACTTCCTTCTGTACACAGAATAATCAGTTCTGACCTCAGGATCAATTGCTATAAAGAAAATTATAGCAATAGTATATCTTGTCTGGCAAGATATCTTGTATATCTTGGTTTTGCAGACAGAAACTTGCAGCTTTTCTGAAATGAAGTTCTCTGAACTTTTGGGGGCTTTTAATTGAAACATTAACATTTAAAGCCTAGAAGGAGGCAAGAAGACTGCACAAGGAGACTGTAACCACGTGATGCATGTTTTCCCTTAAATGTAGGGCCCAGCCAGAGCCCACCAGCCAGTTAAACTGGCTTAATAGTTTCTTTGCAGTAACAGCTTGAATCACCTCCCAGTTTTTCCTGCTTTCCTTATATGTCATGTGAGCATAACCAAGTGTATCTAGTGGAGGTACATTTACAAAAGAACATCTAGGATTCTGTTTCGACAAATTTGTGAGTCAAAAAGAACAGACTCAATTTACTCTTTTGAAATGTTCAATATTGGTCAGACTGTAAAAACATTTATTGGGAGGTAATAACGAATGATTTATCTAATCTAAAATTAAACCCTAAATTGCTTAATTGCTTAGCTCTGACAAGGTTTCATTACACAATTCTGTTTTCAACACAGAAGCGATAACTACTAAGCTTGAGACTACACTGTACTACATCCTGCATCAATATTTACAAGACCTGAAGCTGAAAGGTTTACAATCTACAACAGATAAAAATTATATGGCTACTGTACCATTTTCTTACCTAAAAAGTCTTCTCTAATTAGACTCAGGACAAATACTAATTCACATCTGGATCCAGCACCATAACAATATGTATTAATAGAGTTGATGATTAGAGACTTGCATGTTCTACTATGTAAGAACATGAGTCTGGCAAGGCCATGCCTTGATACAGCTGCTCAAATACTAACTTTCCATTTGCCTTGTGATAAGCCTGCAACACAGGCTTTCTAATAAAGCTTACAAAAAGGGTCTTTGTAAGACACTGAGTAAACCCAGCATTTTCTCCATCTGATTTTCCTTTATATTGATTCTATTAAATGGGCACCAACATGGACCTGGGGATAGACATGCAAAATGGCAAGTTCCTGTTGCTAAGAATACAGCATCAGGATAACCAGAATAATTCCCTCTCTGGGACTACTGTAACTGCTGCCCTTTCATTCGGGAGTTCAGCATCATCTATGGTCTTCAGTTTAAGCCATTTCCTGAACAGTACACTACTCCCACAGCTGAAGTAGCTGTGTTAAGACACACTCATAAGGCTGTGCCCATTGCATTCTTTCTCCTTTATTCCTTCTCCTTCATGTTTGGCACATGCTGTATTTATAGATGTTTAAATTATGATGGATTGTATCATGTGCCTCTTGAAGAAGCAGACCATCTGAGATTATTAAATCAAACTGAAATTAAAATCTAGTTCCTATACTTACTGATCCCATACTTACTGAGTTAATAATCCTTTAAAATGTAAGAAGTAACTGATTTAAGAGAAGTCACAAACATTTTGCATGCAGCTAAAAATTAAAAGTAATTTTTATAATGGTTATATAGTTGGGATGCACAACTGATGTGCCAGACGATTTCTTATTACTAGCTGCAGGACAAGTATGAGCTCTAACAGGAGCTCCCCTCCATTTACATTAATGATAATAAAATTAGTTGACACCAGACAAAGGAATAATGGTGTCAGATCAGTAAGAACATCACCTCTCAGATAACCACTTCCTTCCACTACGTCTCAGGAAGCAGTCTGGGCACAGAAGAACAAAAACTTTTACAGACAGACACAAGCTTGG
>NW_009942444.1:0-35345 GCF_000696875.1 Nestor notabilis | reverse complement strand
GGGGGGGGGAAGTGCTCCTGAAATGAAAATTTACGATTAGGATTAAGATTAAATTCTGTTTACTATGGAGAGTCCTATAAAATAAACAGAAAACACCAAAGTAAACCTTACCTGAGTAAAGCTCTCAGCAACTATATTTAAGCCAGTACGTGACTGTAAAGGAAGTCCTTTAAATGGCTTATTTGGGAACAAAATTACATACACCCTTTAGTAAATATTTTGACATCTCTAGTGTCAAAACTGAGAAATGTGCACCAGTGATAAAAAGGCTTAAGCATGTGAAAGTCCCCTCTGTATTAATCTAAAAGAAAAGGCAGGAAAAAACAATCTCTTTCAGAAACAAAATTTGTAGGTTGTGACTTCTAACAGGATGCTTGATCTACTTCAAGACTGTCACTACGAAGACAACTTATTCAGTGTTCCCTAATTTATCATTTTAGATTTTTTTAAAAATATGGAAACTTTTTAATATGAGCTGGAAATAAAATGCTTTCATTCTGAAGCTTTCCTGTCTGCAGAAATATAAACTGATCAGACTCCCATATAGTTACTGCAAACCAAGAGGAAGCTGGGTAAGTGCTATTTTCAACCAATTTGAACTTAAACATCAGAATTCCTGTACAGGAATCAAACCATTTCAACAGAACTACATTATATGAGTAGCAAAGTACTCAGTAGAAAGCAAAAACAAGGCAGGGGGGGAGGAGGGAAAGGAAGACATACCTTTGGTATACCCATTTTCTACCTAGCACTGATTTAAAACTTGGTTCTTAAGAGCATTTTCTAGTTTAAGCATAAATATCAACATTTAGATTAGACTTCAGCTTGTTCAAGAAAATAAATTTCAATATGGATTTTTTCAATTTGAAAGTTAATGTGATACAAGTTCTGAATTAAACATAAATGAAAAGTCAGTTTTCAAACATCTAATGAGCTGGTTCATCGGCTCTTAGTCGGCTACATGATTCCAGACCCTGGTCCTAATGCAAATGCCCATATGAAGTATCAGGGCTCAGCAGCTACATTTTTTTGCATGCATTGGTTTGGAAACCAAAATGTTTGTCGATTTTCTCCGCTTTTTTTCTTCTTCTCATCTGTTGACAGTTCATGAGTGTTCCCTTTTATTCTATAGAGCTGATTCAACTGCGCGTGTGATAATATATTCACGAATTCAGAATAGTAATCAGTTTTAATTGGCTTAGCTTGTCCCTGAGATTGTCCCTTAAAGTTTCCTCGTTCCATGCAAGGAGCATGTTTTGCTACTGTTGCCATTTGGGGCCACTGCTGTATTCTCTGACAGACAGTTGTTACCTACATACAGATCTCTAAAATATACGAATTAGCTCACACTGAAAATATTCATCCACTGTAAGACATGGACAAACTGACAAACTACCATCTTTTTTACGTAAGTTTTGATCATATTTTCCTCCCTCTGAAGACATAGGAAATATAGTCAGATGACTATAACCATTTCACTTACTAGAGTATAAACAAAAATCAGATCTTGAAAATCCATCACTTTTACCTCTAATTAGAAACAATTTAGAAGGACTTGTCTATCAAAGAAAGCACAGTTTAAAGGTGTGTTCCATTTTTGCCTGGTAGACAGAATAAGAGGGGTAAGAATCCTATCATTAAGTGGGTATAAATGAAATGGTATGGTTGGAATACACAAATATGGGAAAACCTTTCAAACCAACAGTTCAAAAGCCCCGTTTAGAATTAAAATTATAAAGGCATTAATTGTAGAAAGTTGTATTTCTTAGTTCAGGCTTAGTTCAAGTTATTAGTTTAAAGAAAGCTTACTTTTGAAAAAGCCTCTTCACAGTTCTCTTACTTTCTCTGTGCATGAGCTCCATGTCAGTGTCGCCAATTTTAAGTATTACTCTGAATCTTAAATCAGTAGTTATATGACTCATTCAACCATTAAATGCGATAAACTAGAAAAAGAATGCTTTTCCAAACTTTAAAATTCCCATATTAACAACTTACTGCCATGTTTGCCATTTGTGGCTGGAGCTGCTTGATAAGGGACTTCTGGAGTTGTCTGCTCAAAAAATGCGTCCTCCAGCAAGAACTCAGAAGATTCAGCTTATTTTCTTTGCTCATTCTACTTTCCAATTAAGATACACTTTAAGATCTAACAACTAAAGCACTTCCAAAAATGCAGAAGCTTACAGGAAAAAAACTCCTAAACACATAATGAGAAGCTGTAGCTTACCTTATTTTCTTCCAAAAATTTCAATTTGATAGATACATCATTACGCATTTTGTCATATTTCTCTTTATGCACTTGAAACAGTTGTTGTGATTGCTCAATCTTTGGCAGAGTGCTTGCATCACGAGGACCAAGATTCAGTTCTTCTAGGTCTGTTCGATAGGCATCATATTCAATCCTGAGAAGAAAGAGGAGGAGGTAAAAAAAAAAAAATAATTATAATCTAAAGGCAGAGTGTCTCAAAACAGACCTCAGATATAGGGCCAAGTACAACAGAAGATGAACAGAAGAGTCAAGTACGGAAGAAATAAAAAAACCTGGGCAAGTTTTCGCCCCCTTTTTTTTTTTTGTATAGAGCTGCCTCAAAAAGTACCTTCCCATTTCTGTTCCTGTCTTGGCCACATTCTCCCAACCCTCTGTTTTGTGCGGGCTTCAGCGGTCAGTCTTCCCTCAACATATCAACTTACTAACCCAGATAAAGCTAGTAAATATTTCTTATTCTTCTGCTGTTGAATTAGTACAGTGAAAAGCTTGTATTGAGAGCAAGAGAAGCACCAAGAGCAGGACAGACCCTTTAAGCAGATGTTTTGACCAATGGCTCACTTATACCAGACTCTGTCCCGAGGCTTTTTCAGCATGTTCTAGGCTTCTCTGTATGCATTAACTGGAACAGTTTTATAGTTCTTCAACAATTTGTTTTGTGAGAACTTGCCTGCCCTACAGATAAACAGGTTGCAAAGAGATGATGTGTTATTTATACTCTACTGAGGGCCTCTTATTTTCCTAGGGAAGTCAGACTCTACAGGTCAGTACCACCACTAAAAGAGACAAGGGAAAATAAAGACAGAAGGTAAAGAGTAACAGCCGAATAAGTATTTAAGCGAACTCTGCACCAAAGGTATATATCCCACTTCTAGGTAAGACAGCTTAAAAGTATTTTCTAGTTTACTCTTGCTCTCTCCAGATTACCTGTCCTGGACACTGCTAGCAAAACCAGAATTGATGTTATAGTATGGGCTCTTGCCTGCAGATACATGTCAATTTTTTAATTGAACCAGCTAGTCTTCATATACTATTTACTTTAAAAAGTTAAAAACCTCCTTGACATGCTTCCATATTAGACTGTGCCACTTACATTACTAGAGATAAACCAGTTACATCTTCTTCTCATTTTAATGGAAAAAATGTAAATTTCTTTAAAGTATTTTTGATACAGTTTGATTATTCAGTTTGGTTTTCAAAAACTTCTTTTTTTCCCCAAGAAAGTTTAAGTTTAGCTTTCTATTAATTAACATCTAGCATTTTTAAGTGAGAAAATGTTAGTAGTTTAAAGATTGTATCACTAAATTAATCTTCTGCTTCCCAGTGTTACCCACAAGCCTATGGAACACTGGATCCTTGCCATAAAAACTGTTTTTACGTTTTAAAACATAATTGCAAGTGGATGAGACAAATGTAGTAACAGCTTCTAACCTTTTTCTTCTTCTCCTTATGCAACATGTGCTCCTTTGTTCACAGCCATCTAGCACTTGACCAGGTAAAGCAACAGACAATAGCCAGAAATCACTCCAAGGTCATGGGCAGCCCTGCCCAAAGCCACACTCTTCCTTCCATATTTCTTTGCAGCTTTCAGCTAATGGAACCTGGCATATCGGCATGCAATCCATGTCAACTTTAATGGAACAAACCAACCTATTTCTAGCTTTTCTAATATGCTTTCTCACAGACATTTCTAAAAGTGGAAGCAAATCAGGATTGAAAACTGGCTATAAAAAACAACTTCTCAGTTGGTGTAACTGCTCCAAATTACTACACAACATTTTCAGAGGTAGAAGGAATAATTACTCAAGGGGCTCTTCCTGATTCTTGCTGCCACTATGATTCAGGCTTTATTTAAAGAGCTTATGACTTAATTCCAAAAAAGTAACAAATAGGTAGTTGATAGGAGGGGAACAGATGAATGCTGAAGTACAAGTGGGGACAAGGAAGAAGAGACACAGATATGACCTATTTTCACATTGCAAAATGATGGACTGGCTACGTAAGCGAAGAACCTGCATAATTTATTTGCCTCACTGAAATGGCAAACTACTTGATTTCTTTGATGAACAGAAAGGGAAAGTAATGAAAGTATTTCAGAAGGGAAGAACCATATTTTGAAAACGACTGGCAAGAACAATTGGAGCTGATGTATTTTGTATAAATTTTCAAGGGGATATCTGGAAAATGTGTGAACCACTTTTTATTACTACTTTTTAACATTAAATATGTTTAATATTTAGTAAAAAAAAAATCAATACATAATATTGATATTAATTCTGCCTCTCATGCCTTTGGGAAGCTTACCTAAATATCAAAACAGAAAGTTACTATTCTGCTTATAAATAAGCATTAGAACAGGACAATTAAAAAGAGGGGGGGAGAACTTAAATGTATGCAGTTGGCATTTTTTTATCTTAAAAGAAAAATCACAAAATATTATAAACTACAACCTTCAGCAAATCAACACGTTTCATCCTATTAAGTCAAAGAAACTCAGAATGGAACCAAGCATCAGAAAGGACCACAAGTCCAAACCCAGGCTTTAGAGCACTTTGCCACATCCAAAAGTGACCTTCTCCAGAGCAGGAAACCCATTATCTACAGCTACATGTTATTCACTCACTAAGAATTTTCTTCTTTATTTTCCCTCTTCTGACCAAGCCTGCAACTTCTGCATAAAACTGAAGCGTGAACCGCACGTATTGTGTATTGACACGAGCACAAGATTAAACATTTTTCAGTCAAAGAGATTATTTTACCTATTACAATGCAGTTGGATAAAAGGGTTAATCTTGCACGGTCATGCTGCTTAGAAAGCCACCTTAATCTAGCACGTGGGACTAAAATAGATATAATTACTCCTAGAGCTAACAAGTAAAATTAAGTCTACAACAGAACATTTACAGAACATTTGAAGATATGTGCAATGAGGCATTTAACTGTAAATCCTAATTATATGTGAGCTGTATTATAAGGTTTTTATCTGACAGGTTAGTCACCCAAATACAAGGACTAAGATGATGCAAAGTCTGTTGTTTCCTGAAGATCAGTTTGTAATGAAAACAGCTAAACATAGAATAACTACCTGGCACTTTCATACTGTTTCACAGTCAATAATGTATCCTCAATTGTTTTGTTCACCAATGTATTCACACTGGCAATAAAAAAGTTAATAGCCCCAAGAAGAGTTTCTCCATTTTTAGCTAGAAGTTTCTGCGTATCTGCATTGTAGCCAAACTCCTCCTATAAACAAAGAGCAGAGAAAACAAAACTGTAGATCATTGAAAATCATAACATCAGCAACTACATTAAAAAACACAAACACACAGACACAGCAGTCTCTTCACTTCTGTCAGAGTATGGTTATGATTAAGCAGATGTGATTTCAATACAATATTCAGTTCACAGTTTTTATGAAATCTAACATCAGTAAACCCTGGTTTACAATTTTGTTACCACACATGATGTTAAACCCTATTTTATAATGTGATTTTTCTGCACTTGAAAGTCTTGAATGTTACGTAAAAGTACATGGTAATGTAATCTTTACACTGTAATTCATCAGGGTTTTAATCCAGCATCTCCCATGTTAGGTAATACTTTAATACCCACAGAGACACCACTATATTAAATACAGTAATACGACTAAATTCACAGGGGCATACTGCATTAATTAGCTATTAACTTTTGTTCTTCCATTCTGGAAAAGACCATTATAAAAAAACCCCAACATCTATCACAGTTTAATAGGCTGTAAATAATTGAAGAGCAGCGCATTATAATGAATAGCAAATAAAAATCATGATGTAGCTAAGCCATAAATTTCAAAGGGACAAGGGTGAAATTATTTCCAAGGCATTTCAATCACATTTAGATATGTTTGTTCATGTCTTTTTGTTAACAGCAGTGTAAGTCTTGACCAACTCTGCAAAGATTTTCCTATTGCACAGATGCCAAATGAGTCCAATTATTATATTTATGTCATCCGTATGGCATCTTCATACTCTGCAGATGGGAGTTCTCACAAGAGTACAATCTCTGGCTGCTATGGCTGTAAAACACTAGGTTCATCATATTTGCACTAGGTTCATCATATTTGGAACTTGGTCTTCTTAGGCTTGCACACTGCCAACAACTGACTCAGAAGTGCCTTATTCTCCCAGTTTCCTTTCATCTGTCTAGAACATGAACAACAAAGCTAAACGTATTTTGTGTAACACTAACAGCCTCACGAAGGTAAGCGTAATGGGCAATGGTAAGGGAAGAAACCTCTAGAACAGGAAGCCTAGTGGAAGTGGGCAATTTGAAGCAGAAGAAAAAAGGAAGAGAACTTAGGGCAAGTGTTCATGAGCTAAACCCTCTAAATATCACTAAGATCTGTCACCTTTGCTTTGCTTTTTGCTTGGGTGGCAAAAGCAGTCAGCCAAATCACTACAGATCTTGCTGAAATAAAAAAAAAAAAAAAAAAAAGTCTTTTTCAGCTGGTTTTGTTCTAATGTTACCACGTAGCTGGCAATGTAAGTGCTACCACAGGAAAGAAAGAGGAAGATATAGGCAGAGACAAAAGCAGTAGGACCATCCTTTTCAGCAGTTTAGTCCCATCTCTTTTCCCTCCCACAGGCATGACTGCAATTAGTTTTCCAGCTGGTCCTCCCACACTGCAGACCCAAGTGAGCAACATTACCAATTTAAAGGAGGGGGTTAAGGATGGGACTGCAGTAGCCTCCACACTAGACAACAAAACTGTCCTGCTGGTTTGTACAGTTTCATATAAAAACTTTTGAGTTATGTCCATCACCTCTCTGCAGATACCTCTTACAAAACAGACAGGAAATCCTTTCTGTACCAAGAGTTTACACTCAGTTTATACTCTATGCACAGGTCAATTAAAATCTGAATTCATCTGTCTATATAATTAGAGGCACACAAGCCTGGAACTAGGAGTTATATTTGTATCCAGAAGAGAAAGAGCAAAACATTCACATTAAGTAATGCCTCTGCAGATATCGCTGAGAGATCTCATTTTGTAATCATGTATAAAGTAAGAAATATTACATTAAGAATTGGTGTGGGTTTGGTTTTGGTTTGGATTTTTGTTTGTTTTGGTTTTTTTAAGTTTTTTTTGTTTGGTTGGTTTCTATTTGTTTTAAAAAAAACTTACATACTATTACCACATTATACATTACGGACTAACTGTTCAGAAATTTTACTTTTAGTCTTGCACAAGTTTTAGAGGCAACAATGCTATCCAAACATCTGAGAAGAACAGGCCAGGCTACAGATGGTAATACAGTACAGATTAAACAAAGGGGAAACACAAAGAGGAGAGAGACAAACATCAGGCAAGTCTCCGAGAGGCAAAGGTTAGATAACTTTTATTACAGCAGCAGAAACCTTTATTTGATTTTCATCAACAGCCCCATTCAATAATCTACACAAGAGATGAATGAGTGAAACAAATTCCAAGACCAGTACAAGATGCTGAAAGAACCTGGAAAAACAGTATTCCCACTAGAAGTTACAAGCTACTCATGGAAAAAAACCAAAACAGCCCACATTGATTAAACAAAAGCATGATGCCAGATTTAATCCCAATTTCAGAAAAAACATCCAGCTTCAGCACATACTTCATAATAATCACTCAGTTCTGCCACAAACCACATGCCCACATCAACTGATGATTAAAAACTTTTTAGCAGATTAATTTTTTAGCTGCTAAAAGCACTCTCACAGATTTTCATCTGTCAGACTAATATTAAAAATTCCTGTACTCCAGCGCAGAAGTCACAAATTTTTTCAGCTAGCTATCAGGTAAAAGCTCCTTTGTACAAGCATGAACTCCACCTTCTCCTTTAAAACTCAATGGGATTGCACAATCATGAAAAGGGAAAAAATAGACAGTGGTTTTAAGTTTAATAATCACAAAGATAATTCGGGCTGTTTCAGCAGCTATGTTTCAGGGAATCATTAAGCCCCTTAAAACTGGTTTTCCAAAGAATTAGTAGCAGTATCAAACTGCTTTAACTTTGGAAGTCCAGAACAATTAATGTAGAAGCAAGCCAGCTACTATGCTTTGTATGCAACATCTGCCTTCTTTCTTTACAGCAGACAGTTTTATTATCTGCAACAAATGCGCCAGTGCTACATAAACTTCTAAACCAAGGAATCATAACAACCCAAATGCAGATAGATATCTAAAGATTGCCTCTCTTGCTTAGAAGCTCCAAATAATGTAATGAATACAGATTAGTCCTATTAGCAGCAAAATTCTGATTAAAAAATGGCTCTGAGATGAAATCTCAATGCTTAAATATGCTACAGAAAAATAATTTACTCACATTCAATGTTCACAAGTGAAGTAATGTGCCCTATTCTACTTACTCCCAGGCATATTCCTCAAAGACATCCTGTAATTGAAATGACGTAACACTCTGGAACACTGATGACATTTCATTAGAAGCAAAATTAATAGTAAAATGCATCTTCTATACACAGGAAAGTTACCAAGTTCTTGAGTCCAACCATCAACTAAAGGCATTTAAGAAACAATAAAGAACTAGAGTAATTTCAATAATTCTATAGTCTTAAGTGAATTACATAAGCTTTTAACAGAAAAAACATGTATATATTGTTAACTATAATGTTTAGAAAAGTAGCTGCTAACTACTATGTAACCTCCACAAGTAAATTAGGCTTATCTTCAGCTCTGCCATTTTATTTTTTAACACTATAAAAGTCTTACATGAAGTTCCAATGATTTCAAACTCAGGTCAGCAAATGCATCTCCAAGTTGCCTTTGGGTATGCACCATCTGGAAAAGCTGTGTGGACAGCGTCTGTGCCAGTCTCAAGATATTTTCATATTTCTTTTTGTTATCTCTCAATATATCTATTTGAGCTTCTAGTTCCAGATCCACTGTTCTTGAGCCACGACCCAATTTTTCAGAGATGATCTGCCGTGTACACTGGGGGGGGGAAGAAAAAAATTAAATTATAAAGAATCAAGTATATTCAAGAGAACACAGCATACACCCATTTTCAGCTTCAAGGGATGTATAATTACACACAATTCTTTCACAATCACCCCTCCCAGTATAAGTTTGCACAACAAACTGAAAAAACAACACACTCTTCAGAAGTTTATCAGGACTCAGCAAGAACAGTTGGACAAGTCTCAACTCCTGCTAAGATGAATATTCAAGTTAGCAAATCAAGAGCATAACTAGTTGTTTCTCAAGTAAAAGAACATTTATCTCTTTTCAGGTTTGGTGAATCTCATTAAGTTAAAAGAAGCTACAAAGTCCACTGAATTAAAGTCAGTTAATGGGACTATTACCAGTTTTGCTTAAAAATTGCTGGTTAGTGATATTCTGGACTCTTTCGACCAACCATTCAATTCCAAATAATCCATGTTACATTTTCAAATAATGTTATTTTGTTGGGTTTTCTTGGGGGGAGAAGGGGGACGTAAAGAGGTGATGGTTTTCAGCACACTTTTTAAAGCTGACCAGGAAACTCCTACTGAGAAATATGTATAACTATTAAAATGCATTTCTCATTATTAACACATCTTTAAAACAGAACTGATTGTGTCAGAAAGACTTAGTATTTCTTTTCTGTCACAAGTCAAATTCTTAGCAGATTTGCAGTTCATTAACACAGAGAGCAGAAAACATCCTCTTACAAGGCTGTAGACACTTTCACCCAGCCAATGGCTTGGACAGCTCAGGCAGCTACCACATTCCACTTATCTGTGACACCTTCTCTGCCAGAGATTTGAGTCCAACTTGGCAGCGAGCCTCCCGAGATACACATTGGGGTTTCCCTTGACTAGGACATATGAAAAGCCATTTGCAAAGCAGATGTGCCATACAATTTCGCTATGGAAAGCAGGAAATATTTATGTTACAGTAAGTCACTTGAAGTTAATCTGTGGTCCCAAGAGTCAAAGAGATAACCAGGTCACACATAAAAAGAACTACTGCTAGAAACAGAATTACAAGGAAACAAAGTTAGTTGTGAATGCCAGAACTGCTCTGAAGGGGCTTAACCTAAGTGCAAAGCTGCTATTTTGTTAGGTGAAATAATGCTCAAGACTGTCTTATATCACATTCCCCTAATATATTCCATCACTGTGCTTCCCAGGAGTTCCAAATTTGAGGACTTTAGTTAAATCCAGTCTTTACTTACATCCAAAGGAGATACACATTTGATCTGCTAGAACTTTTATGTCCTTTCTAAATTTAATACACAAACACATGAAAGGCTCAAGAATGATCAAACACAACAAATTGGTCATAATCATAAGCTTTAGATGGCAAGGTACAGACTATTTCGGCTACTTCATTAGATTCAACCAATTAACAATAAAGAGCATGGCTCATCTTGTCTGTCAAGAATGAGAAATTTGAGAGAGCATAACCAATCACATCAACACAGAACACAACTTCAGTACTAAAATCTGCAAGAGAACTTACAAAATACAGCTTAGCAGTAAGTGTGGTCAGAGCATAAATAAGCATTTCACTAGAAACTACAGAATTGATAGACAAATTTAGGCTATTTTCCATAGAAGATGAGACACACATACCCTAACCCTCCCTATGGAAATATGACAGAAAAATCTGACTCACGGAAGGCAAAATTTTTGGAAGCAAGAATAAATTACAAAAGGAAGAATTATTCTCAGCAAAGGAGTATTTGCTTCAGAAGCTACAGCAAAACACCTAAACCACTGCAGCAGTGCTGAGAAAGAAAATAGTTCTTGGAAAGACTTACGCTGCATGCTTTGTTAAACTGAGATGTAGCTGAAGTTGAACACCGAGACAGAAAAGAGTAATTGAGAAAGAAGATGCACCTATCTATTTTGATTTACTCTGATTCTAAGCAGACTAGTACAGACCCACAAGTTGCTATATATTCTCACTAGCAAACGGAGAGAATTCCATATGTGAACTCCATTTTGTTTTGTTCTAAAGAACATTGTCCTGAATAAGACTACGCTCCTCAGAAAGAAGTCACACAAGACAAAGTTTAAGAAAAACTATTCCAAAGAAAAAAAAACAAAACCCAAACTACACTTACAAGACATATATTTTAAATTGCATTATTTTAAAAGGCAGACAGATGCTACTGAATTTGTTCCAGAAATAAATGTTCCACTAGCAGCCCAGTATTAGAGAGAGGCTTGTAAAGCAGGTATATTGGTTTTCCTCCCTAAAAGTTTAAGAAGTTGTATGAAAAACCAGAAGATATGCTTTTAATTAGAATTGCTGAAAATCAAGAAGAGTCACAACTTTCCTATGCCTGCGTCTTTGCTAAACTGAAAACGCCTTTTCATCCAAAGGGAGAGACAGGAGAAAAGGAAAGAACAGAACAAGCTCTTTCCATTAGTTGATGGAAAAAAAGGCAATTTCATCTGATGCAAAGTCATGATTACTAGGGAACATAAGACTGGAGACAGTACAGATGAACAGTAGCTGCAAATGCAACAAAATAATCTTACCAAGTTACAATTTCTATGAAAAAATTAAGTACAGTCTATGAAACTTTATGGTTAGGCTAGACAGAAGAACAGCTTTAACCTCCTGCAATTTTTCAATTGGAAGCAGTTTCTTAAAATAAAAGTGAGAGATAACAAAAGCAATTGTCTCTCATTCACAGTAACGTATATGGGACAAAAAGCAAGGTACCCAAAATGCATGAAGGCATACTTAATCATCTCTTCATAGATGGGAATGACTTTCGAACATATCCAACAACACAGCTTTCACAACTTCTGCTACAGACACCATGACAGAGAACTACTTATGTCAGTTTCCTAAAGAGCTTTCTAACAGCAAGTTTCCTCACTAACTCCACAGATTAATGACTGGTACATTGAATAGCATGGATTTCACCTCAGAGAGGTTCAACTGCTGACTCCCTTCCACTAACCATTTACTCCTGCCCTTTATTACTGCATCTTCTAACTCACGATCAGTTAGCTATTATGAGCAGACTTCTTCCCACAACCTTCCTAACGGGAACCAAAAGAAGCCAGTATATCCACAAACTGATATACTGTCCTTAATCAAATTAAATAGGCGTTTTTATGTAGCATACATAAAAAGTGTTTTCAAATGTATGACATCTCCAGGGACATTTGCATAACAGTCCCTCAAGTTCGAATGTATTCATAAGTTCTCTTAACAATCCTGTTCCTCCAAAAAACCCGTACAGAAGTCAATTTGGGACTCCAGGAAGATTGTAACTGATCTATCTCCTTAGGCATATTTGGAAAAACAACATCAAGCTTATAGATTTCAACAAAACAGATTAATTTAGTTTCCTGAAAGTGCTAGTCTTTGTTTGCTATTTCATAACTGGTGGGATTCTGGATTTAGGGCGAGGGAGGTTTAAGCCAAGAAAGAAATCTAAAAATCCAGACTTTGCAGAGACTACTAGCACCAAAAAAATAATGTTCTAAACAAAGACCTGAGACCACTTTTCCCAGCATTTTTCACTAGCCCTCTGCTATTGCTTCACATAAATGGGTTTTCAATCATTCTGTGATTGAGACATAGGGATTTTTTCAGTTTTGTTTTCTAAATCAAGGCACCAAAAAGGGAGAATAAGGTCAAGTCCTTCCTATTTAGTTGTGGTATAGCAGATTCAATCTCAAGCATCAATGTTTCTTAGACAGAGAATTTTAAAGAATGGCTTCAGCTGAACAGCATGTGTTCTGATCAGGCCACAGCATGCTCCAGGAGTAGCTGACAGACATCTGCAGTTGCTACAAAATTCAGATTATAAGTAGACATTTTAGAAACCATTTAATTAGACATAAAGATGCAAACTTCTAACACAAAGAACAGCGTAAGTATTTACTAGTGGGTAGAATGTCTCCATCCCTGCTTCCCATCCTCACTGGGAAGGAAGTTCCTAGAACTTAAGAACACTAGAGGCGTTCAGGCCTGTGTTCTACAAGGGAAGCTTTTTTGCCCCCACAGATTCTTCATTTCTTCATGGTTTGATGTAGGTCCCACTGATGCACGACCCACCTGCCCACACCTCTGTCACTGAAGTTGAAGGCATAACAAAAAGCTAATTTTCAAAACCGGTCTTTGTTTAAAACTCGTGACAGCAATGTATTCCCTGCCAATTGTTCCTTACCTTATGGCTTTTTGATGAGAGCCACTTTTATCAAATTGCTGTGCTCAAAGCACCTTTTCTTTATTCTTTTGCTATTATTTTAACTTCATCAAATCCCAACTGATTACAAAGAAGCACCATACACAAGAGGAAAACACACACGAATAGAAGCAACGATTACAACACTAAGAAAAAACAACCAGCAGATAGAACAAAACCAGCAGAATAGCCATTAATAAGTGGGGAAATCTGTACATTCTCTATGTTGAAGGGGACATTTGAAATGCAATATTCTTAACCTTGTTAAATCAATAATACCTATGAAAGGTTTTGCACTTAAACCCAGGGGTTTGAAAAGGTTTACAAAAAATGCTACACTTGGAAGAAAACTAAGCCTTCCCTATGCAATCTCACTTACGCTCACTGTAACAACAGATTACTTTCATACAGTAGCACAATACTTGGGAAGCTTTCGTCCAGTCTAGTAGCAAACTCATTTCTAGAACACGTACATACACACACAAATCTGTCTGCCTACCTTGTATGTGTTTAGGCTCCATCTTCTCACCAATTCTAGTTTCTCCATTGCTGGATTCTTTACTTCATCTGCTAACACAACTGGTCCGCTCCTCTGTTGAGCTCTGCCACCTATGTGAGATAAAGCAAATCTTCAAAACCTTGCTTATTGTTTGTTTTAAAGGGGTTAATAGCAGGTATGGAAGATTTGTGCAATTACACATGCAAAAGCAGAGCAAGGTGACAGCAAGAACTTCAGATGAATATGCAGATTCTCAAAATCAACTCCAGAAAGAAAGAATTATTTAAAAACTAATATAAAGCATGTATATATATCTCATTATTTCATCTAGTAATAGGCTGAATAAAGCTTACCTGAACGCATGGAGTCTTACTAACCAACCTTAAAACAGCTTTTGAGACATGTTTATTACCTTAATCTATGTTTTAAAATTCCAACAGTTGAACACCCTCTTGGATTTAGCCAATCTAAAAGTCTGTTTACAACCTGCAGACCATTAAATGAAAATTACTGGCATATAAAAACTGTTGACACCAAGTACAACTAATAAATTTCAAAGCAGATTTTTTTTAATTTTTTCCAATGAACATCATACTTCCCAGAAGATGTGATCAGCCAATACTTATTTATTTCAGCTTTATTGGCTCATTGCATTAGGAATAATTAATTCCATAAGCCACCAGTATAAAAACAGCAACAAAGATTCACAGTCACAAATAAAAATATCTAGGCCAAATTACCATACATTAATTGCCAATACTTTGCATTTTCAAGCCAGTATGGGATATCATGGGATTCTAAGTTTTAATTTTGAAAACATGTTTCCTAGTGTCCCGAACAGCAAGAAATGCAAAGCACTACCACTTTTTAAGCAGTATTTTTATTTATTCTTGCACAATTTTGACTGCTCCTGCTGCTACTTACAGTCACCTTAGCCTTGCCAGGTGACAATATTATTTATGTAAATAAGCGTTTGGAAAAAGGTCCATACAGATGCCTCAAGATACTCGTTTAGCATCAAGCTCTACTATGTTCTTTACGTCTACAAAATGCTGTGCAAACATTAAGTAATTAATCCTCTCAACACCCTTATAAGGTAACTGAATACGTTTTCTCCTTTTATACAGGAGGTAACAAAGATGTTAAGTAATTTGCCCATAGGCACAAATGAGTCAAGTGGCAAAGGGTGTTGTGAATTCCTAATGGCCACCTCATATTCAATTCTACTGCAATACGTGATCATTTTGGCAAAAAACAGCCAAAAATTTCAGCTTAAACCTAAATAAAAGATCTTGGTTACTCCCATTTTAGCTGCTGTTTGTTATTATTAATACTTGGAAATTATTTCATACAGCATAAAGCAGCATACAGGAAGGAAAGCACAGGTTACTTTGTGAACTGTTAAAGCCAGAGATGAGAGCCATCAAAAAACCCCGAAAGTTTTATTTCCAACTAACAGTAAATCAAATTATTAGAGATGTGAAGGAGTTAGTACAGAGCCAGCAGAGACAAGAGCGTTATCCATCCAGTGCTATGATACCTGTGGGAATAATTAAATCACAACCTTGTCCAGCCAGTCTGCTAGCTGCTGCACTGCTAGGAGATATAACAGATGATTTGGGTGATGCTGAGGAACCTGAAAAGGGGACATATTTAACCATGAAAATCCATTATCTTGCCTCAGAAGGCAATGTATACTTTGACACAGACAGGTTTGGGGTTTATATGGGGTGTAGGAGAGGGTGGTTGTTCTGCTTGTTTGTCTTTGTTTTGGGAGGAAAAAAAACCCACCAACAAAACACACCCATTTGTTTCAGCAACACACTAAATAGAAGCATTAACAGAAAAGTTACTGGAATTTGATGGAAATGCTTTTAAGAGGTACAGCTGTTCATGAGAACTACTCCAAGTTTTCATGACTTAATCTTTTTCTCTAGGTCATTATGCCAAACTGTTTTTTGCAAGAGTAATCAAAATACAACTGACAGCTTCATCAGTATATACTATCAACAGAAAATTCCATCGAAGATCATTATATAGAGCTTCCACAGCTGAAACCTCCTTTTTCAGGTCTAGGTAGATTTCACTCTGCAATGTCACTGAATGGTAAATCATAGCATTAAGGGGTGAAGTAAGCTCTGAAATCCATGCCAATTTCAGATATAATTGATTAACATCTGCTCCTAAGTCTGTGTAAACACACAGCAATAAGCTATCCTGAAGATCGTACAAGCCATTAGCTGTTAAGGCGTGTAATCTCCTTCCCAAAAGAAGGATTTTACAGCATTTGCTTGTTCTCTTTCAGAAAGAAAAAACAAACCAAACCTAAGTTTAAGTGACCTGCACCGTGTGTGTTCTCTAAGTTGCTCTAGCATTATCCTTTTCAGAGCTTCGCCCTCTTTAATATCACATAAATGTGAAGTAACATTTCTTCTGAAATTCCCAGGACTTAAAAAACAAACCACCAAATTAGCTTTTTCTCTGTAGTAATGTGTAGCCATTATATAGGGGGGGACCTCTTATTACTTTTGTTGAGAGATTCTGAGATATGTCAGGGCTGACGGCATGCTGGGGAAAGGAAATCAAACCTAAACTCCAGCAGTTTCAGCAAAATCTAAGTTATTAGTAACACCAAAAATATCACTCAATGTAATGAAGTGATATCACTCAATGTAATGAAGCGAAATGAATCAAGAATCAACTTTTGCCTTTTAAACATACTACAGAGCATTACTAACATGGGATACATGAATCCAATTATTTGGATCCAATAGCACAGAAAAGATGAGACTGAAAGACAGCTCCCTTGCCGTGTCCTTCTGTAGTGATACATTGCATAACAGCTGAAACTGGATTCATCCAGGCATAAAAGTTTAACTGCAAGATCCTGCTAAAGGCCTAAAGACTGAATCACATCAGCAAGCGAGCCAAGACAAGCAGTTAAAAAAAATCATTATAATTTGACAGAGTATTTATTAATGCAGCCTATGCATGTTTCATCATTCAACATCCCCCAAATCCTAAAGGCCCTTCCCCTCCATACTGTCTACTTTGCATTCAAAAATGAAGCCCTAATAAAGACTCTCAAACAGAAAATAGAATTTTTAGAACTAGGGCAATCATTTTACTTCTGTCTATTGATTCATAAGAAGTCTGAGTTTCTACCGCTTCTCTCTCTCTGATTTAGAGCATAACTGGGGAAAAAAAAAAAAAGTATCCTTGGAGGAAAACTGTGATATTGTTAAAAATTACATGGCCTAAGTGCATCATTTGTATACATAGCTTTCTACAGAACATTTGGATTTCAAACATATTACTGTAGCCTGAAACACATCTTAGACACTTTTTCCTTTACAGGCTAATGCACTTGACAGATACAGAAGTTATCCTGCTCACAGAATGCAAGAAGAGAAGAATGGTGAGCAGTTTACCATCTGCCCAGTTTTTAGCTCAATATTTTGCTAATTTCAAAGACTTAAAGAAACCACAGCATTCACTTTGTAATACATGCAAAGTACAACATGTAAATCACTGTTTTCAGAAGCACAGAATTTTAACAAACAGGAAATGAAACAACATGTAAATTCAAGCTATGACTACAAAGAGAGTTATTTTCACAGCTGCTCATTTGAGATGATTTCAAACCTTTAAAATTCAGAAATTGTCAAAGCTACATAATTCATTAAAATATCACTTTCATACACTCTATCATGGCACTCTACTGTTTTTAGACAGGTGGGAAACATTGACATTACTGGCTTGTTTACCACTTCGTATTTCTCATTGTTTTATACTAACTTAGATTCTCTAAAATACACATTAATACTTGCATAGTGAATTAAGTATTAACTAACATCCTTCTGCTATAAACAACTGCAACTCTGTGCTGAGAAAACATGAGAACAGACAATTTTTCATTACCTAGTGCCTGGAAAAGCAGACCAGAAGCATTATCACTCCTAACAACCACAAAGTAATATACGCACTACAACCAAGAAAGGACAGACAAGTCCCGGGGCAAAGAAGAATTCCTTTCATTAATCTCCTCCAAGTAAACTGTGTATCAAGAGATAAATAACTCCCTAGTCATGTTTCAAATCAGAACAATACCTGCAACATTTAAATAAAACTTCAATACAATTTAATAGCAAACTTCCTCTGTCTGACACCATTTCAAGGTGCTCAAGGACCTCTCCTCCTGTAAATGCAGACCAACTTAACACTAAGTAGTTTCCACTAGAGTGTCAGAGTTCCCTGACAGACACTGCAAATGTAGCATATATTCTCTATTTTAACAACCCAGCTAGCAGAGAAGATAAAACAGGTTGTCACTAATGCACATCTCAATGTGTTCACTTGCACCAAGATGCCCAAATCAGCTAGAGAGCACTGTCCTCCTGACAATATGAAAATATGCCTAAAGTTTTTAAATTGAGAAATAAAGACAAACCCCCCCCAGTTACCTTTTCCTGGAAATGGTCCAGCCTCAACGACTCCCTCTTTGGTGCTGTCAAAGCCATGAGATGTTATTTTGGTTTCAGAAAGTCCAAGTTCAACTGGTAATGAATGTTTCAAGTCCTTGGAAATATTTGTATAAAATGGGAAAGTTAATGTTTAAGAAAGATAAAAGTGACTCAAAAGTATTATAATGCAATTCCAGCAGCTCTCAGACAGACAATTTTGCCTTTAGCCTGAAACATCTTCACTGGTGTCACAGCATTCTACTGCAATGCACAAATAAAACATAAATGAGCAAGAAACATTAATTGTAGCCTGTGTATTTATTCTAGAATATTTTGTTATATTGATGAACAACCAGAATGCCATCTCTTAGAGTAGCAGTTACCAAAAATGTGGCCCCAAACATGGCATTATGTGGTCTGAAGCTAGTCCAAACAACCAGTTTAATAATCAATCAGTTTAATAATGTTTCCAGTTAAAAACTGACAGGGGTACAGAATAACCCAAAACTAAGTGCAGACAACATCTTACAAACCAAAAATGTGTAAGCAACTACCAATGTTAAAACAAACAAACAAGACAATGAGCAAGAAATAGTTTTAAAATTCTCATCAACCTTAATTTCTACAAATAGCACATGAAATCTCTCTAGTATTTGACATGGGAGAAACATCCAAAAGGCATCATCACTTCAACAGCTTCCTTCTGAGCACTTACTCTACGCCACATATGCTCATAGTGCAAAATTGCCATTGACTTCTGTTTGCTTTTGAAACTCATGGATTTAAAATTGCCAGAGATCACCTTAACTTCTGATAGATAGATTAACCAGTACAACCAACTTTCAGGCAGCAGAAGTCTTCACAGAAACCCAGAGCAGGCCTAGTGCTGAAAACTATGAATTCATACACCATAATTCACATACCATCCTACTGCCCAGTTTTGCTATCTCACCCACCTCTACAAATAACTCCCAAAGGTTTCCAGGACTATATTTCCAGACATCTAACTGAAGTTTAAGCCTCTGGTGTTACGGAATATACTCAGAGCCTTAAATAGGTTCACATATTCAAAGCAATTTAAAACCACTAGTTCATAAAAGTGAAAAGTGAATAAAATCCTACTCTGGAAGTGAAAGCAAAAAGGTAAAACATACTTTAAAAAAATTAAGCATCAAGAAATTGGAAAACTGGCAGTTTCTGGAGTCATGTACTCTTCTGCACCCCCCAGCTTCCATACAAAGGCAAAAAAGATGAAAAAGCACAGAGAAGCAATAGTGAAATTTGCAGAGAAAAACTATACATAGCTTTAAGATGTCAGTGTCTGGACATGTGCAGTAACTGTGTTATATGCATTGCTTCTAATTACAAAGAAAACACAACCTTTAAAATCCAATTCATGTTTGACATATTACTGTAGTGGTTCAATGCACAAACCAGAAGCAAGCTAGTACCTAAGAATGATACTGCCTAGATGCTCAGATTGTCAAGAAGTGGCTTTGGATCACATTTCCATAGACTCAGTTAGTTGTCTTCAGTTTAAGACAGACTCCTGGCAGGAGTCAAAAAGGAAGAGCTATAAACATAGGAATTCCAGCAGAACAGAAATCTTGTTGCCATCGAAAACCCAGGATGTTACTGCAATCAGAGTTACAATTCCAATAGCCGTATTTTCACTTGCATGAGCTACCTATTTAAGAATAGTTTATGCTATATTTGTGTATCTGAAGCATTATACCAAAAAAACCCCAAACTACTAACCAACCACCAACCAAAAAACCCCAGCATGAATAACAAGTAGTAGTCACATGCAGAACCTGATCTCACAAATTAAGCATATCACAACATTGGATACATACTGTTTTCAGTCTTCACAATTGACTTAACACTGGTGCTTCCATTTAAGTACTCGCAGTTGGTGGTATGCTGGAAAGCCTTTGCTTCAACTTAGTTTAGCTAATGGACTGAGTCCACTTAACCCAAAATGTAGCAAGTCACTAGGAGCTGAAAAAGCAGAGAGACTTGAAAGAGAATAACCAGACTGCAGAGGAGAAGATGCATTGATTTAACAAAAAGGACATGGCATCAACTTTTTTTCTTTTTCCCTGAAGGCACCTTGACACATTGTACAGTTTTTGGAAATATCCAAATCTGTAGCCAAATAAACATAGACAGCTAACCTGCTGAAGCATGTTCGCAATAGGAATCTAAGCAATCATCTGTATTTAAGGTTAAAACGCAGAACATCTGCTTTGTAAAGCCAAAAGTTTAAATATAAACTTAAACTTCTGTACATTCAACTTAATTCTAATTTCAAGCTAAACACAGGCTGAACAAACTAGAGAGTTAAATAAACCAGAATATTATAACACATCCTTCTCTTAAATAAAACCCTGATATTTGGATCATGGAAATTATTAAGATATATAGTTGTGTTTATAAATGCAACAGGGTATTTACATAAATATATACATATGTACATATTTATACACAAACATACTTGTTTGAAGAGAGCTACACTTTTTTCACTGGCAAAAAGGCAAAGTCCAATGAAAAGAACTGCATTCAAACCCATTTTAAACACTTGTTTTAACCAATTGAAATACACTCTGCTGAAGAAACATATCCTTGAATGTGAATTTAAAAGAAAGATTTACCATTTGTTGATTTACACATGACCAGAATTGTCATCAAAAAGTCAGTGCTCATCAACACACTACCTTTTTGTTGTTTATAAACATACCAGTTACTGTTCAGTGAAGACACACTTCTGCATGTAAGCTTCAATTTTTAACCTGCAATTCTTACAACATGATTGCTTTTTTTTATTTTTTACATAAGTTTTTATTTTTTACACAAGTAGAGATAAACAAAAAGAGCTACCCAAAAATCTGCAACCACTCTGACAAAGCAGTCTATCCCTTCAATAACTTACCAAGGATAATTTAGAAACAGCCTTAGATTAAGAAAAGACATGCACAAAACCTCACATTCATGAGAAGGTATGACAGTACTTAAGGAGGTTTTAGAGT
The DNA here is from genome assembly GCF_000696875.1 of Nestor notabilis. NCBI lineage: Eukaryota > Metazoa > Chordata > Aves > Psittaciformes > Psittacidae > Nestor > Nestor notabilis. Next base: position 13,920 of record NW_009942444.1, on the reverse strand, counting down.
GGCAAGAAGGCAACATAAAGCTTGCTTTGTTCCCACAAAATGTAGGTTTGCTGTTACAATAGGGGAAGTGAAGACAGATTCCCCTACTACAAGGTGACTATTTTGACTACATATTGCTTTTCTAGTTAAGAGGAAGAGTTTGATGATCACAAGATCTGCTTTCAAACTCTAAGTGATCTCCCACCTTCTTCATAAAAGGGAAGTCAAGTCTTCAGAATTCATCAGAATTTGCCGATACATTTCAAAGTCACCAATCTGTTAAGGGATTCCCCCCCTTCCCCAGCTTAATTCATCATTTCCAGTTTTATGAGGCTGAAAGCCATTGCACATTCATGCAATTATCATCTAGCAGAAGTATTTTAATGTGATAACTTCACTGAGACCCAGAGCTAGAGGTATAAAAACTCTACAACTCACATGCCCAAGAAATCAAAAGGTTGGATCACCTGCCCTCTTCTCAGTCATTTAGCACACTAAGAGCTCAAGTCAGCAAAAGCATAAAATAAAGGTACACAGAACAGCTGCACTAGCTTTGTTAGGTCTAGTCAAGACCATGCAAACCTATATTGTACAGAGCATTTAAACCACTTTAACCCTTTGTTAAAATCCCATTTTAATTAGTTCAGGTCACTATATTAAACAAAACATCTTTTAGTAAGGCTAGCCTTATTTAACCTTACTCACAGGGATATTCATCAATTTATTATACAGATCACCTACATGAACCAGTAAGGATTTTTGACATATCAATCCTGTTAAGACAGCAGACACAACAAAGGAGTCGCTCAGAATGCATGCTCATGAAGAAATGTTGGTTGGGTTACAGTACCATTTCCCAAAAGATACTTCCTATCCATGCTATAATAAGCATCCCACCCATAATAAGCTAAAACGAAGAGGGGAAAGATAACAATTTCATTGCTGCTTTATCTGTAGAAACTTACTAGAAACTAAGGCACAAGTAAGCAAACAACACTGTATTAATTTCTTAGTTGTGTCAGTCCGTTATTAATGAATTACTAAGCATTATCTTTTGCTTAGTCCCAAAAGGAATAGATAAGGGTTTGCTTGCCTTTACTACTTTGAATAAAGGTATTTTGAAAGCTCCACACCACTAGCTAGTTCAAGTAGTCTATTAGAAGTAGAGCAACTAAACTGGGAACAACCATATGTATGTTTATTTTTTAATAATGGACAACTTTTTAAATAAAACTACTCAAGTTACCTTCAGGAAAACTTTGTAACACATCTGACTGTAAGGCTCACAGTTTAAAGTTTTAAAGAGTACAAGTGCCATGAAATAAAGTGTTATGTAGATAGACAAATCTATCCAGTAACATAACTAGCCATCGACTTCAACTTATTACCCTAATTTGTGTGCAAGTAGGACTGCCTGTATGTATTCAGCATTTTCTTCTTCTCTTTGTCTTATTAGATCACTCAGCTCCTATTTCACAAAAATTCAGCTATTAGATCCTCACATCAATATAAATTCAAGCATAAAAATAAACTGGAGGAGAGCTGAGGTTTTTTTCTATGCTGAAGTGGCAAATTAGATGGACTGATCAACTTCTGCTCTCCAACACATTGCTCTTCACTCAGACGACCCTTCTTCATCTCTTTTGACTTACCTAATGTCATACTACAATGAAGTTTTAAATTAGCATCCCTTTTACTTCCACCATTAACATTCATATTATTGTTTTTTAAGACTGTACGAAACAGACTACTTGGTAACAAAGACTGGTCTTTTTTGTTCATCTCCTAGAAACAGTTTTCTAGAACCAACACACAGAAATGTATTTTAATTGTCTACATTAATTAAAATAATTTCCCAGTGTAAAAATCCAACCACGTCAGTCAACATAGCAAAACCTAAGAGATGAACTCAGATGGTTCAGGTAGAATGTGAGTGACAGTGCTGGCATTTTTTCTGGAAGGCAAAAGACAAACAAGACTTCACATTGTCTATTTGCGCAGCCTGGCAATACAACCACAGAACAAGATACTGAACACATGCACTCAAAGTCATCAGATCCCAGAACTTGTTTCATAATTCTAAGAAGATCAATTGAAGACTCACAGCAAAGTTAATTTATCTTTTGCAGCCTAAAGTTTATTACTGGTATTATATACAAACGTTTAGTAACAGTTTTGTCCCCATAAGAGTACAAAAAGAGACTGGAGAAAAGAATCTATACTGAAAATAAAAGGGAACAACTGGAACAACAATTTCAGAGACTCAGAGGAACTTCATATTGACTTGTACAATAGTTTAAACATAACAAACAGCTTACAACTGCCTCAGTACCTTCGCAGGCACACCAAACAGTTTTCTAATTAATTTAATTTATTCCTGTGCAGCTTTCACACTATATGGCACTTTACTGAATTAAGAATAATACACTTCCTCACTCCTTCCCAGAGTCCTCAGCTCCCAATTCCCTCAGCAACATTAAAATCCCACTATTGTAATCACATAATTTTAATAGCATGTGACAAAAAATGTGTTCTCAAAGTCAAGAGTAAAAGAAGTAAACCAGTGAAAAACACAAACCAATGAGACTTTTTTGTATGTTGAGTTTTCTTGTAGTAAGAAAAACATGTTTGATTAAGAAATGCTGAAGTCCTCTGTTATTAAGACAGTAACAAACATGCAAACATTGGCAAATGCTTCTATACACCAGGTTTTTAACATTTAAGTGAGTTTCAACAGAGCTTGGAGAGCTGAAAAGCACTGGGTCAAACTTTTTTGTAATGAAAGGCCATCAGACATTTCATCCAATGACATTAGAAGCTACACCCTTTTTTAGTTAAAAAAGTTTTCATCCATCATACAGGCAGGCCAAAACTTGTCAGAATTCCACAGGCATCTCTTATTATTACAGACAAGACAGAATTAGAATGTAGCGGCATATTTCTGAACAAGACTTCACAGTTAGGCAAATGCTTATTTAATTTACCTTATAAATATGCTTTTGATTCTTTTCCTTAAACATAAGGAAACAACAAGATGCATCACACAGTGCTACATCGCATTCTCACAAGACTGGAACTAATATGCTTCCTTCTGAAATGACATTATGGCAATCTATGCTGTCTGATGCTCTGCAAAAATAATGGCATTTTTCTTCAAAGGAGGAGCAACCCTACTTGCTATTTCCAGGTTAAAGAAAAAAAAAATTTGCACTGCATTGCCTTGCAAAATTAAACACTTCTCATGCTTGAGTGCATACAAATATCACGTTTGGCAGAAAATAAATGTGCCTTTTCATGCCTGAGTAGCTTATGGATGAGGTCTGATGGAAGTGCTTAATAGAATGTAAGTCTAGAGGAAAGTTAAGTATTGTAATCAGAGAACCCTGAAGAAGAGGTTGGATAACTATCTCTTTACTCAGTCTATCAAAAACATACAATCAAAGCTGCTCAAGCGTTTGTTGCAAAATAGCTCTAGAAGACCTAATTAAAAAAATTTAGAAGAAATCATGTTTTATTGTTTACATCTGAATTGTACAACATCTATCTAGACAAACAGCTCCCTGAACACAGCAATAAGAAAACAAGAAACTAAGATAACTTTGTTCCCCAGCTTCTCAAGAAGGCAACTGAAGTCAGTTGAAGTCAGTATATTGGAGTTCTAGTGTGCTAAACTCTGCTGTGCTCTCATACTCTTCCCAAGCAGTGTGGTAACAGTACAATACCAAGTGGTAATGGTTTCTTGCCTCTTTCTTAAGCTGTGTCTTAAAAATCAGTACTTGGCTTGCCATTTCCATAAGTCAATATAGGAAAAAAAGACCCTTGAAAACTTGGCCCAGAAGTTTTGTGGTGCAATGCATATTGCTTTAGGTTAAAATAAAAAATTACCTGGCAATGAAAAAAAGAAAAATGTAGCATTAAGCACTAGAAATAACAAACACAAAGTTAGATGAATAGAAGCTAAATATTAGAATTTGAGACTACCACATTAGTAAACAGACCTAGATGTTAATTCCAAGAAGATTGTTTTCTGTGTTTTGTTTATAAGCAGCCTTGATTATCACATATTCTGAGTTTAGGTCACACATGCAGGTGTTAACTTGTACAAGACAATTAAAAAAAAGAATTAAAGCGCACTTCATCTTCATTGATCTCAAAATAAGCATTGTGAAAATAATTACAGCAGGAAACTCAAATATGGTTGCATAGTATAAATTTTCTGCAACTCGACCAAATAGTTGACCCGTTTTTGTGAAAGTGGCAGTCTCAAAATATGGTTGACTCCAAGCCAGCAAAATTATTGGCATGCCAGCAAAAACCTACTGCAACTTCTATATGTGGCCATAGACAAAAATTACCTAACATTTCAACTTTCTGTAGAAAATTGTGATTACATTTTGACTGAACAAGGCCTCTCACCCAGTCAACAAGAGTGCAAGTTCCACTTGCTATAACTAATAAATAAGCACTACACTGAAAAACCAATTATTATGTAAGGAAAAGATAACTTAGCAGCATCAAGACATGGCAGCATCAAGGTCATCAGGCTTAGAAATAGTAAAACTGTTTCTCTACTTGCAGGTGAACCCAAATTCATTTCCACTTCCAGGTGTACTTTGTTGCCCGCTAGACACAGGTATATCTTTATGGACATTCAGTTTTAACTTTGTTTCATTAAACATTCTTACATTATCTCACTGGTAGATCTTAGTTCAATGACAAATCTTAAGCAGCATAAGCCTTCCCTCACCGCAGTGCTATTTACAAAATAATGGGCAATTCAGCAGAAGTAGAAAAAATGCCCACTAGTAAGTGCAATATTTTTTGGTAAGAGCTCTAACATGGATGTATTTCCATCTCATGAAGTTTTATACTTTACAGCCATGCTCACTATACAGCTACCCTGAAAGCATAGCCAAATGGCCTTTGATGTTATTTTCAGAACGTATTTTTATTTTTAATATTCTAAATACATACTTCTACATATTTAAATTAATTTTAGTTATAAAGATAATATCAAACATGTTTAAAACTATACTTTTAATATATATGTAAATGATTGCTTTTCTCCTTTATGAATAAAATTGCTTGTTTAAAAATTAGTATCCTCAAGGCTTAGAATCAATAATTAGAAACATATACACTTGATTGTGCATTACAGAGCACCCAAAACTTTGCACTACTTAACATTCAAAAAAATTGCCACTATTAATACAACTTTCAGACAAAAAAGTTATTGCAATGTGCAGTATCTGCTTTGGGTTTTTTAGTAAACTTGAATAACTTATCAGCTTTGAAGGAGTTTCTTCACTAAAGCTAAAACCAGAAGACCAAACTAGGTAGATGCTTATTTCGCCAATATTCGGGATGCATACGTAATTTGCTTTTAAAGTTCCGCCCCTCTAATCAGGATCTTAGTGGGACAGAATGAAATGTTGAAGCTCTGCTCGGTATTTCTTTTACAAATAATCCTGCACTGCAAGTCAGCATGGAACTGTTAAAAGTTAGAGATTTCCTTAAAATCTAAGTCTCAGCAGATATCAAATAAACGTGGACAATTAACTATCCTTCTTATTTGCAGCTGAAATACAGAATAAAAAGAAAACCAGTCCAAAATTCCATAAACTGTACCACAGTACCCTCTGCTGGACAGCAAACACGAGAAGAACTGATAGTAAACTATACCGAGGTTAAGGAAAAGAACTCAAACTTGTATACAGATGATTATGGAAGTATAACTTTTTCCTAACATACAGCAAATAAGATGTCATCTATATAGCATACAGCAATATCATCGTGATTTTTCAGTTTCAACCCAAGTTAGTTCCCTCCTGTTTACAACTTCAAATCAGAATGTGACTTTCTTTACTTTTAGGCATGTTGCATCTAAACTTAATACCACTTAGAAATAGCTTGCCTTGAACAATTTGATACTTATTCATTAAAAATTTAGGCTTTAACAAGTCCTGTGAATTCAGGCTATCAAGTCGCATATTTTAAAAATGCTTGTTGTCCTGTTTATGAATAAAACTTTCTGATTAAAAATCAGTCTCCTCAAGGATCAGAGACAAAAATGTAGAAGCATTCTCGATTGTGCATTACAGAGCACCTGATTCTTTACACTATTTCATGTTCAGAAATATCTGCCACTACTAACATGCCTTTTATACAAAAAGGGTTATTGCAATGTACAATCACATTATGCAACTTTAATAATAATTTATGAGCTTCAAAGGAATTTTGCCATTAAGGGTCTAGAAAAGTACGCCAAGTGAAGTCTGCTATGCATTGCATTGTAACTTTAGCATTTCTGATAATGGTACCTTGTTAGACAGCAAACAAAACTCTTACCCTGTTAAAGCTGTGCTCGTGAGAATCTTCCAGCTGCCCATTGCTAGTCACAGGAATTTCTGCTGCTGAGTTTTTGGGAGACTCTTGAGCCATTGGTCCTTCCTACAGCAAAAGAAGAAACAGCTTAGCATTTGTCTTAAATTTCCAGTGAGTGATCTATATGAAAATACTTGACGTACAGAGGTTTCATAACAGCTGATTTTATTTCAAACTCCTATTGGTAATATTCTGATATACTAGGTCTGTATATATTCATTTAACCACACACACAAACCACATTCATATGCTGACACAGCTCAGAGAGAAATAATGGAAAGCTTCAAGATCCAAGAGAAAAGAAACACAAAAATTTAACCCATTGATAAAGGGGGTGAGAGGTGTCATCCGCAAATGAGACATGCGGGGCCAGACAAATATTTTCTATGCACGCTTGACCCTTAGGGTGGTTTATGTATCACAAGCTATAAAAAGATGAACTTGGCTAAAAAACAAACAAACAAACAAATCCCAAGATTGTACTAGCTAACGATAAACAAAAACAACAAAAAGAAAGTAATGATTCCAAACTTTAAAATAGTTTAACTTGCTTCTTATTTTAGCATAATATAGTGCCACCTTCTGACTAAAGTGTTGGTATACAACTCTCATTCAGCCAACAGCAGTAAATCTGAAGTGAAAAGCAGAAACAAGAACTTAAAAGCACTGATGCAATTCAAGAATCAAAGTTAGTTTCAAAATTCAGCTGCATTACAAGCAGTAGCAGCAGCTATGAAACCACTGCTTTCAAGAATGCCCTAAGGTATAACCTAGAAGAGTCATTCCCAGATGAAATGTATACCTGCAGAGGGTGTTCGCAGGCACCTGAAGAGGGAATGGCACCCTAACACTCTCCAAAACTAAGAATTTCCAAATGTTCGTGCTTACATAAAGGTTGTCTGCAGTCGTCAAACCAGCCCCTACACCTGTGCTAGACTGACATGGTACACTATCAACAAGTACCTGAGAACAGGGGTTTTCTTCCCTTAAAGCTCCTAAAAAGGGAACCAGCTCTTTTCAGTCAAAGGGTCAGGAAGAGGCCAAGTGTCTGAGATGACAGCATTTTCAAAAATTCTGCACACACAGAGAACAGATTTCAAATCACTTAAGAGAAAATCAGTGTGCCATGAATTCAAGAAGTTATTTTAACACTCGAACTTACCCCCATCAATCCCTGTCATTTAAGACCCAGTCAGTGCCTTCTTTCAGCACTGGGAAGGAATAGCTCATATGCCATATATTCATGTTGGCCTAGCATACCAAGTTCTCCAGATAGTCCAGTCTTCACCCACCACTAGAACACAGAGCAGCTTTTTAGGAGGTCATTCTTCATACAACAGAACAAACCCAGAACTCATAGCCTTTAATTAAATGAAAATACTGAAGCACAGCAAAATGTCCATGCTTATTTTATGAGTAGTTTTAAAGCCGTAATCTGTTTCACTTCATAGAACATCTCAAGCTGGAAGAGACGCAGAAGGACTGAGTCCAAATCCCCATTACTATACAACACCATTAGATCAAATGTTCTAGTTATCTGTCATATTAGATTTTAATTTAGGAAATCTATCCAATAGCTTAAGCTCCTTAAGATTGCTCAAAATCTCACATCTGCCTGAACTCCAAGACTGCTAGGAACTATACTTCTACTTGACACAACCAAGTAGGGTTTTTTCAAAATGCTGGGCCTGTCTCAGCTACCTGCACAATACTGAAATGTTAGCACAGGCTAACACAGCTATTTTTGTTCTTCTTTCTGCAAATTGTCAGGAAACAGCGCCAAGGGGAAGTCCTGTACTGTCAGGGGACGTACTTCATTTGGCAAGGATCACAAAGCTGCATGTCCAAATTTAATTAAAGGCAAAACAAATATTTGGCTCGGGTCCTTTTCATCAAGAATCTCAAATAATTTTGCTAATACTGTACACTGATATATGTTTATGCATTTATTCAGATATACATGCTTACATATATGCATACATTTCTCTAGTAAATATCTATTAGCAAATAAAAATTCATCAGCTTCTCTGGACAATTTTTGACATCTACGTCAAGCAAGAAGCAATACACATTTTTTTTGGGCATTCTTACCCAACTCGAACATATGTACAAGTTCAGAGAAAGCAAAATATTACTTGCTAACTTCAGTTTCAAGTTCGGTCTGTACTTAAAGACCATTCTGCATTGCTGAAAGGACATTTCACCACTCAGCTTTCCCAGTCCCTGCTGTGAGCTACACAGTGTCCCATCTCCCAGCCACCCACCTGACTGCACTGTAAATACACTCAACTCTAGCCTGGCAACAGACCTTTCCTCCCGGTTACTTTTCCACACAGTTTCAGTTGATTCAGTTTACGATGAGGTCAGACTAGCTCCAAAGACATGAAATGAGCAGGTGAAAAATGGAAGTGGGATAAGCTGCTAATTTGGTGCAGCCATAACAAGAAATCACTACCTGCATTTTAGTCAACAGCCTAAGCTAGCACTGCTGCCAAGAACAATTTCTTGCCCTTTTTTCTGCCCTTTACCCCTAACTCTTCCCCCCAACAGCTTTCCCCACTCCCCTACATGCTCCCTGGGCCAGAACAGCGTATTTGTACAGAAAACAAGATTGCAGAAACACTGCAGATTAAAAGAAGGTGTCCCAGGCCCAGAAAGAGGATAGGTAATATTTCCATTCAAATTAGTTCATCACACAGCTCTAACACTCGCATCTATGAAACAGAGGGTGTGACAACACAGTAAGAAACTACCGAGAATGAAGGACAGCTCTCAGCCGCAGTATCAGCTTACTTCTGCAGTGCAGCAGCTCACAGAACCATAGAATAGTTAGGGTTGGAAAGGACCTTAGGATCATTCAGTTCCAACCCCTCTGCCATGGGCAGGGATGCCTCACATTAGGCCATGTTGCCCAAGGCCCTGTCCAACCTGACCTTGAACAAATACTTACTCCAGCTGTAGTCTACTGCCAAAACCAGCAGCCATTTCTCTTTGCCTCTAGATGCATGTTCCTGCAACCTCACACAATAATGGTAAGCTTACTGATCTGAGAGAAAACTAAACCACCAAAGCACGACAGTACTTCTGTTGAAACAGTGAGTATGACTGCTGAATCAATTGTCCTTTGGCAAGCATAGCCCACAGCTGGTTTACACCAAGTATATAAAAAAACCTGAATCCTCAGAGGGAAAAAAAAAATAAATTTATATGTAGGAAGTAAATCTAAAGAAGTTCCTGAATTTGTATTGATGTATTGGGCATGAATGACTAATGCACAATAGAAAATCCCCCGAAAAGATTCACCATTCGAGCAGCAGATCCAATGCCTTCTTACAGTGAAGTGGCACAAAGATTGCTGCCTTTTAAATATCAACCCTTTCTTCCTGCAGTACTTACACATTTCAGACTACCACACCTAAATCTATTCAACTTACAAAGCAAATACTGCAGCACAGCAACAAACTACTGGTTGAAGTAATCCTTTGTTATGAACTAATTGTTCTTCATGGTGTCTCAAAAGCAACCCCACCCGTTCGAGATAATGTGCATGGACTCATGCCCCCATACTAACTTCCCTGTGCTCTGTATATGAGAATTTTTGGCAGTCTGAAATTGTTGCTGGGATTGGTTGATTTCACACTCATATAATGATCATCTCAGTCAGACTGAACCTCTTCTGCAGCCAGATGAGACTCATCAAGTGTTGCAGATTCACTGCTGTGTTCTGACATACCTGAACATAAAATAGGTTTGGCATGCATTGAATGATGTGAAAGGAGCTGGATGTTGCACCTTATGGAAACCAAAGCAGGCTTTCAGAAAACATTTATTTTACATGTTCTTCTAAAGCAAATGGAAACCTCCCTCTTTGATGGTGAACAGGCTTTTAGCTCTCCAAAAATCTAATCAAGACTAGGAATACAGTCTAGCATAAGCTTCCACTGCCAAAGCAACCTTCCCCACACAGACAGGTTGCAACATAAAACCCAGGAAGTCAAAGAAAGTTCTTCAGCTGATACTTACTGTCACCTGCAACAATACATTAACTTTATTCTACCATTACAAAGATCACAAATTTATTAAGACATAAGATTTATTCAAACACTGAGAGCTTATATTCATGCTAAGCCACTGGAACCTAGCAAGCTGTTGAGTCTGTTACACCTAACTAGAAACAGAATCCCTTTCATTTTATTCTCAGGAAATAACCCCCTCACCTACAAGAGGCAAAGAAAGTCAGTAACACTGAGCACATGTGCAAGAAATCAACTCGGTGAGTATAGTAATCATGAAAGATAAGTTATGTACCCAAAAGAGCTTAAATAAGAAGCTAGATTTCATTTCAAATAGCTGGTAACTTCAGGTGACACTGCAATTCACTCAGCTGTTTGAGAGAAGGAGACAACCAATCCTCAAAAATTAAACAGTCTGTCAGTACTGAGCATAATCACACATGGCTTCATTAAGTCTTGCACCATTTTATACATGTTCAGCCACATACCAGACTAAGAAAAACTACGATGAGATCATTATTTTTATTTATATTGTATTTCAATTTCCTAAGCTATAAAACATTTCAATTAAAGCAAATAATTAATAAGGTAAGCAGCTCACATGACAAGGGAAATAAGGACACAAAGGCTGAGAAACTGAATCATCTAGATAACATTACACTGAATAACCTATTACTTTATTTTGGAAAACCAAACACAGAAAACGAGAGATTTTTTTTCCCAGAAAAACAATTCATTCAGAGCTACCACTGAACGAAGCTGGATTTTTCTCCCACCAATACAAAATTTCTTGAAGTAATTAAAAAAGAAGCATAACTTCTTTACATACCTGTGTTAATTTTCTGTAACTCTTTTGAATAGGAAAGACTGTACAGCAGAAGTGCTGTTTTCCCCCCAGAGTCCTGTCCAAACTCTGCTTGTGGTTGAAAACAACCTCCATGCTTTAATAGCTTATTTCTGAGTAGTTAACACGTTTCCATTATAGATGAGAAGAGTGCTGTTTCTTTGCTTTGCTGGTTAAAAGTATTAAATGATATAAGCAGAAAAAAGATTTTCTTGATTGCCTTAAGAACTCTCAACAAGAAGGCATGAATCATCTCACAAACCCATGCAGAAGACACTGCATAATGACAATTAATTTTGTAAAGTCCAAATTAATTCACTATTTGTGTTACAACCTCCACACACACGCAATTTTTGTGTAGTATTCTTCTCCCGCAAGCAGTAGCAACACTTTCAATACTGCTTTGCAGGATCACACTGACCAACTTTAGAACATGGGAAGGGAAAAACTGTAGATTAAAGGTGATTTTTTTGTAAGAAGTTTAACTGCATGTTCCAGTTTAATCACGGAATTCGCTGACGCCTGACTGCTTCTGTGGCAAAAAAATTGGGCATGTAAACATCAAATGCTGGATGTAAGGGTAAAAAAATTCTATGTGTTTACAAAGATTCAGAAGGCAAGATGTTCATGTGAAATTGAGGCAAACATGGTATCTGCATACACATATTACCTACATTTAAGGTTCCATTACAGAAACGAATATAGACTTTTGAATCTCAGTGCTCTTGTAGATGCTGGAGAAAGGGCTCTTTACAAGAGCTCACTGATCTTCAGTGCAGTGTGAATTCTGCATTATCAATTACCTTTTCACTAAAGCAGCCATCACTTTAAAACATAATAGGTGTTCAGTGTACCAGGACATGCGTTACCGTCACCTGCAATTACAACAGCTCAAAGATCTCCTATTTGGAAAAAGCATGCCTGATCCATTCTCTGACACAAATCTAAGCCTGAAGCCCTGCCCTCATCGCTCCTGTCCCTCTGGATTTTCTGTTTTTTCCCACTAGACCAATCCTGCATCTCCACATGACTACTGCACCAGAGTAGAACAGAGAGAACAGACTGAAAGTCTCCCCCTGTGGCAAAGCCCCCTTAAATGCATAGCTGACCACAACCTCAATTATAGCCCACCATAACTAAAAGTGAACAGTTTTAAAGTTCTGGGGGATTTATATATAATTTCTTCAAAATACAAAGCAAAATGCAAAGCAAAGCAAAAACTTATAAACAACATACCAAGTCTCCTTCAGGATGATGACTTCAGAGACATTTAACCAGTTATAATTAGAGGATATAAGAGCATGCATATGGACTTTTCATAAAAAAGGCAAATTCTTATTTGCTTATCTGTGCAAATATGAATTAAATCTCATCAACAATAAATTTGCTTTGAATAAGAGATTTATTCTTCGCATAGTTACATGACTTAAGTAAATGACTTATGAGAACCATGGGATTCTCATCAATTACACTTGCTTTTCTAAGCAGGATGCACTAGCTCCTTCACTTAAATTTCTCTCTTAAATTAACTGCCAATAAAGCAAAACCAAGATATCTTTTGTCCAGATAAAGTTCATTACACTTTTATTACTCCACTGCATAGGTAAACAATGAATGTTTTTTTAAAACCACATTCAATGCAAGTGCTGGTAGAAAATAATGGTAACATATAGTTTCTTAATTTCAATTTCTGTGAACACTTATCACTAATTCTTGTCAAGATCAAAATAAACTGCTTTTTAAGAAGAATTTTAAGAACTCTATCACGCTTTCTGCTGCAATCACATCATAGTTTCCTCCTTATGCTCTTGAATTCCCTGGCTGCTCCACTTGCATGATCTAATTATACTTGAAAGTTACAAAACATGATGGAGATAAGGACTGAAGAACTGGGCTGCCACTAACTTCCACGCTCCCTACTCTAGGTCAACCTGCCTCTAAACATCCTAATGCTCTGCTCGTCTCCACATTAGCTAAGGCATGGGCTCCCATTATGATTTCAATGTCTACCAGAACAGAAAGCAGCAACTGATCAAGATACTGCCTCAGCTTCCAGTTTTTCCAATCTAATGCTCTTCTGTATCACTTATTCCTTACATTTTAACCATGTGTGCATACATACGTATATATATGCGTAAACATATATGAGTCAAACAGCTGTTTAGAGTTGCACTGATCAAGGAACATCCTCCTCCAGCCCTAAAAAAACCCCTTCTGTTATCTTTTCTAGAGAATCAACTTATAGAACAAAGCCACTCAGATAACAAAAGGCAAACTCCTTGCTACCAGTTCTACCAAGCATAAAACGAACACAATAGACACTGATATGACATCCAGTTCAGGGGATGCAAGATGAAAGGCTATGAGGGGGCTTCAGTTAAAAATGATAGATCAGACATGTACTATAAGCAACACCGGAAGAATTGCTTCTGGTTTGTAAACAATACTAGATGCAACAACTGCTCGTCACACAACACCACAGTGTTTCCATGTTTTAAGAACAGAAAGCCAGCTGCAAAATCCAAATTGAAACACTTAAACCAGTAATTGTCAGGGTGTGGAGTAAGTCCCAGGGGCATGAAATTTATGCAGCACCTGGAGTTTTCTTCTCCAACTAACAAACAGGTGCCCTTTCTCTCCTGTGAAACCCACTTTCTACCAAGCTCGGGCTCTGCCCGCCCCCTCCGGGTGCCCAGCACC
>NW_009942443.1:13153-69442 GCF_000696875.1 Nestor notabilis | reverse complement strand
CTCCGGCGGTTGGTGGGGCCGTGCTGTACAGGGCTGCGGTGGCAGCCAGCTGTGCCTGGTCCTCGGCACCCCGTGGTGAACGCCGCCGCTGCGCTGCCTCGGCGTCCTGAGGTGAGGTGAGGCGAGGCGAGGCGTCGGAGGCTTGACTCTCCTTCCTTGCGTTATTCGCAGACGGGGGGTACCGTGGGGAAGAAGGTCGCGATAAGGGCTTCTGACCTGAAGTTGTGTGGAGGTTAGCGGCTGAAGGAGAGAGTAAGTTACAGATCCCGAATGTGAAAATTTTAATCCACCATGCGGAGATTATTTTACGTGAACTTTGACAGTACTTGTGTGGGAGACCCGTTCAAGGAAAATTCATGTGCTTTAGGAAGCCTTGCTGATGAATAAACAGCATTTTTCATGTCAGAAGCACTGGACTGAAACCAGGAATGGCTTGTGTTGCTCTTAGAAAACTGACATTTTGATCTAAATAACAGTAAACCCATATCTGTGTCAGAGGTTATTTGTCTCCTGCCCTGTGACACAAAAGTTGTTTACGTTTTAGTAGCCTGTGAGTGTTGCTTGTAAGGTAAATATAAAGGCTGTGCGTACACCATGAAGGTGAACAGTGTTCCTTCCACTGTTACACTAAAGGTACAGGAAGACAAAAATGAGCCAGTGGTGTTAAGCCAGAAAGTGATTAAAAGTGGAAGCAATTGCACATTTATGTCAATGGTGTTAGTTAAAGAATGCTGTAAGTGTAGAGAGCCAGCGCTGGGCTTGCTACCATGTCTCAGTGAGACAGGGTTTTCTACCATTTTAAAAACATGTCATACCTTGTCCTGTGTTAAATTAAAAGGAGAACCTGACTAGAACCCATGCTTTTCTTCTCTGGTCTCTGCTCACGTGAGTGAGTTTGTTCTCTCTTCATCACCCCCTCATTCGCTGCTGTGCTTCCCCTACTCTAGCATTTGTACTCCTTACACCATGTCTGTCTGTACTGGCAAGAGCAATAGAATCATAGAACAGTTAGGGTTGGAAAGGACCTTAAGATCATCTAGTTCCAATAACCTAATCTGTATTTTAGTCCTGGCAGCAAACAAATAATTTCACCATTTTTTTTATTTGAACGTTGGGTTTGTAAATTGTTGCTGGGAAGTATTAAATGTTTGTGTAGCTTTTTGGTTGTGGCTAGAAGAAGGATGTAAAGATTTCAGTCTTTGCTTTAATGACTTGGGTATTCTGGCAAAACTTTGCTTTTTGGTAAGGATTTCTACTGTTCCAAGTTTCCTCTGCATTACTGCTTGCTTCTGGACATCTCTCGTGTGGCAGCCTTTTAATAATGCTGTTTGTTTTAACATTGTAGTATCTGGTTTATTTTGTGGTTTGAAACACATCTCGTGATTCTCCAGCAAGAAGTAGTCTTATCTTATGATTTTAAGTCTGGTTTATGTTGGTGGCAACGAACGTGGTAAGAATGGTATGTTACAGGCTGGCCAACCCTGTTCTTTGGATGTGTTCCAGTCTGTTGTCACTGGATGTGCTATGGAATCTTACATGTGCGTAGGCTATGTATTTAAAGTGTAGTCATGCCTTAAGACTGGTAGAAAACTATATAGTCATTGACATTTAAAACCTCTAAAGAAGAAAATGCCTATGATCTAGGCATCTAAGATCACCAAGAGTTTCTAAGATTAGTAGTTTTATGCTGTATCAGCCTTGCTGAAACTATCAGCTTGATCTTAATGAGCCTTATGGGCCTCCTAACATCTCCTTGGGAAAACTCAAGTAGGGAGATTTCAGCAGTTTAATCAAATAGGTTAAAACCAATGCAGTTAACTTGTGTGATCCTGGGTATTGACAGCTTTGGGTAATTCAGGTTCTGTTGGAGGCTTCAGAGGCCTAGAGGAGAAGTTGGTAATAAAACCTAAGATGTTGGTACAAGAGTTTTGTCACTTGAGGCTTAGAAAGCCTGGACTATCTGCACAGTATCAGGGAGCTACGTTACTTATACCAGAATTACCCAAAACACAATCTGCTAGTGGCACAGGACACGTATTCAAGAGAGCAAATGCACCAAGCATAAGGAGCACAATACCTCAAGGTGCAGTTCAGTTGTGTTTACCTAGCCTGAATGTTTGATGGGAAGAAGACTGTAGTCAGCTTATAGAGGCTACCTAATGCCTCACTTAGAGCTACCTAAATGTAGTGCTTGTGTTACAAAAACAACTAAATTTTCAACAAATGTAAAAGAAGTATAAGCCCAAAGGAAATATGTGAATAACTGTCTCATAGAAGTCTGGTTTTTGTCTGATGTATGTTTCTTGTATTAAAAAAAAAAAAGGAATTTGCACTTACTGTAATTCAAAATTTATTTGGAGAAAGATTTTTTTACTTCATTTCTGACAATAATGTAGCTACGATATGGTCTTTGTCTTTTTTGTATTTATAATATTGTAGACTAAGTTGGCTTCTAAATTTGTCTCTTCACAAAATCTGGTGAGCAGGGGGAGAAAAACTTTGTTTCTTGTGGGCTGAAGAATCTATTCAAGGATGGTGGCAGTGTGTATTGACATACAGCTTAAACTTTTTTTTAATCACTAAATAAGGTTGTATGGACAGTTGTATGCATAGTGTGGCTGTAGAGTCTCCTTTTTAGTGAGAAATTAATGATGTTTAAAACTTTCTTAGGTACCTTAATTCAATTAATTAAACCATTGTAAAAGACAGTTTGGCTGTCTAAGCTAACTCCCTGGTACTAAAAACCTGTGAAACAAAATAGAAAGTAATGCCTAAAGGAGTGATTCTTAGTTGATTTTCATAACTAAGACCTATTTGTGTCTACATATCATGTTCTGCCATATGTGATTTACTTTGAGCTTGCAGCTATCTTTGTAGCTGCCATAACTATGAAAGAAGTTACTCTGTCATGAGTTTATGATGTCTGTCACAAAGTACGAGTGCTTGGATTATGTGCTGCTTTTTTCCGTGTGTTCATTTTCTCTTTGCATGCTCCTCTCAGATTCTGTTCGTTCAGTTTCTTACGGAGTGCATTTCCCAAGATTCTTGTGCAGTCTCATTCCTTTGCAAAAAAATGACCACCTTTTGTAAGTGTGTTTTAATATAAACAAGTTTTGACCTTGTTTAATGCTAGCATGTTTGCTCCATGTTTTTCCAGGCCTCCATAGTTATTCTGGTCTGGAAAAAAACAAAATCAACCAACTGGATTCAGCTGTGTATTTTCAAACTAGTCACTCTGGAAATTATTTTGGTAAATTTTCAAGTGCAGGCATTCCTAAGTGACCCAGTCTGATATAATTACTAAAATATCTTATCTGAAATGCACTTGTAAGTAGAGATGTAGTTTAACATTCAGGTACATTAATCTTTGTATGGTTTGGGGGCTAGGATGTTTGAGGGGGGGAAAAAAAAAGCTCATACTGGGGATATGTATTGATATGGCATCTCAATTTAGATTTTGTTTCAGGGGTGACAGGAAAATACAAAGTACCCAGTAGTCGCTAGCAGCAGCTACGTACATGGGTAACCAGTTGGTCATGTATGCCTGGGGAAAGTAAATAACTCATCAGACAGGTCTATTTGAGGAGAGTGCAGTTCCTATGTTTAGGAGTGTCCTAGCATTTAGAAGGAAGAAAAAAAAAAAAAAGGGAGACCTAAGCTCTTTCTAAGCTCTCTTCTGCCCACACTGCAACCTGGCTTGATAAGGGCTAGGTGTGAGCCAAAACGCTTACAGCCATGCTAATGCTGAACCCTGCCCGAGGTGGCAAGCTCCATGCAGCTACTCAGTTTGGGTCCTGTTGGGGTAACTCAGTTGACAGTGAAGATATTAATGAATGTTTCAGGAAATGAATGGCTATACTGAAAAGGTTACATATAATTAAGTACAAATAAAGATGCAGGTGAAATGTAATCCTTTGATCATGCATGAAAGAGTCATTTGAAGTTGCCCTGGTGCTGTATTGTGAATGTATGCCAGTATACTATTCTCATGTATTACCCTCATTGCTGCTGCTCAGCTGATAAAGTACCTGAGGCTTCTTTGAGTCTGAGGTTTGTTGTGTGAAAAACATGTACCATGTGCTTTTGGAGCTTGGTTAGTACTGAAGCTATGTTGGCCAGTTGTACTTAACTGTGTTCTAGCCTTTTCTGTTTTAAGTCTCAAACTAAATGTTTTGGGTGAATTTTTGTGCTTGTGGGGTTAAACTTTGCTTTTCTTAGCTCTTTGCACATACAGATAAAACTTAACAAAATGGCACTTCCTCTTCCTTATTTGGTATATGTTAGTGTTCATGTGCCACATAGTATGAGTTTGGACAAAAAAGACATGTATATACTTAAGATAGAAGATGGTGAATCACAGTGAATTTTTGTTGTGAAATGTGACTTAGGAGATCCTGACTTCATAGGTTATAATCAAAATAACTGTGGTAACTGCTACAGCTACTGGCATTGAAAAATATCACAAAGGTTGTAATTTAGTAATTTTACTGTACTGTGAACAGCTGAGCATGCAACAGATAATCACAGTGAGTGCATGCAGTTTGGGAACTCTTGTGTCCTGGGGCATAGCTGGAGGAAAAGATGAGCAATGGATCCACCCCACTTATATTTAGGAGTTCTATTATGATATGGTTTAGTTTGTGGTACCTGTATTGAGGACTTGTAGGCCTCTCCCAAAACCAATTCAAAGAATAAACCAAGTGTTGGCATTGCTGTTGACTGCTGTCAGTTGTACATGCAGTGTTAGGTCAGGTTTTTGCAAGAGTGTTTACACTTCGTGTTGTCTTGTTGGCAGCAGGCACGTGTCAGCACTGGAACTGAAGACGTGTCATTGAAAAGGTTGCAGGTACAATATGAACAGCAAGATGTGGGGGTAGGAAAGTAGAGATTGAAAGCAGTCTTATGTCTCTAAACATAATTATTTTTCTGATGGAAGATTACCATTATAAGATTTTTTTTTTTTTTTTACACAGAAAGATAGTGGAAGTTATGTGTGGAGTTTGTTTTTTTAATTTTTAATTTTATTTTTTTTTTAAACAGAATGTGCATCTAAGGCACTTGCACAGTTTAGGGCTAAAAGATACTATTAAATAATTACCTGCCATTTATTCCCTGCAGCTTTGTTGTGATTTTTTTTTTTTTTTGTACTGCTATCTGTGCATTGACCTTTAATGTTATTCTTGATTTCAATGCACCTTCAAAAAAAGTGTCCTCTTAATGTGAATGTTAACCAATAGTGTGCTGAGCACTGAGTCAGATCAGAAAGATGGATGCTAGTCAGACATTACTGTCTTTTATTTTCATCTGACTGGCTTCAGCTTCTAACCAGCAATTTTGTTAAAGTTTTCATTGGTAGGTTGGGATCCTTTAATGCCTGGAATTTTTTTCACTGTGGGGTATTTGTACATTGTGATGGAGTATTTTGTTTTGGTTTTGTAAAGCTAAATACATTCCTTACATGAGTTATTTTAAGCCTTATGAAAATACCATGGAATTATCTTTTTTGGCTTTTCCAGATTTTTCAATATTATTCTTAAAAAAAAAATGTCTGTTAGAGTTTTAAATAGAATCCCATAGAGTTTTGTGTAACATTGGAATAGAAGCATTTTACTACTCAGTTTTTACCTTGAAAGGCTAGCCTTTTGCCACAGTGAAGGCTAGATGTGCAAGCAGGGTTGTCTGCCTGGTTTTGTTCTTGAATTATTTTGGGGTTATTGCTTTTCTGTATTCAGTCCTTTATTCTCTAGATCTGAGCATGGATAAAGTTTTCATATCATAATATAAAAGAGGGGGTTCTTTGAATGGGCTGTGACACAGCAAGTAGCTGGAAGCCTCTGTTTGATGTAAATTGTAACAGGTTATAAATAACAACAGTGGCAACTCTGCCTGTTTGGCAGGCAGTGGTATTCCACTACTGTACGTAATATTGAATATTTTTATAAAGCCTAATATTGATTATTGTGGAGGTCTGGAAGAGTCATAAAGTTTAAATAACTTTCTTCATAACTCACTATTGAACTGTGATAATGCAGATATTTGTGTGTGTGTGTAGTACTGTGTAATATTAGATGGTGGTGCATTTCATGTACAGAATTATCTGTATCAGTCAGTATCACACAGTACTCCAAGTGGGGTCTCAAGAGAGCAGAATAGAGGGGCAGGTTCACCTCCTTCGACCTGCTGGTCATGCGTCTTTTGATGCCACCCAGGATATGGTTGGCTTTCTAGGCTGCAAGCGCACACTGAAACTGTCAAGCTTCTCATCAACCAGCACCCCCAAGTCCTTCTCCACAGGGCTGCTCTGAATCTCTTCTCTGCCCAACCTGTAGCTGTGCCTGGGATTGCCCTGACCCAGGTGTAGGACCTTGCACTTAGCTGGGTTAAACTTCATGAGGTTGGCATCGGCCCACCTCACAAGCGTGTCAAGGTCCCTCTGGATGGCATCCCTTCCCTCCAGCGTATCAACTGAGCCACACAGCTTGGTGTCATCAGCAAACTTGCTGAAGGTGCGCTCAATCCCACTGTCCATGTCACCGACAAAGATGTTGAACAGGATCAGTCCTAAGCACTGGAAATTCTGCCTTCAGAAGGTGATTTGACTGGTCATTTCTTGCCTGCAAGAGTAGGCTAGTAGCCTGCAAGTGAGCATCTTATGACTTATTGTTTTGTTTCCTTAAAGAGCAGAAAATTCTGTAGTCTGTGTTTTGTTTGTCTTTGGACTGACCAAAGGTGCTGCTGCAGCCCTCTGCCTTCAGGTGCTCAGAAGGGGAGACGATGTTATGCTGCATATGTACAGGTATGCATATTCATGAACTTTTTTCCTGAAGCTATATATGGTGTTGAAGCAGACTGTTGAATGTCTGTTGGTGAAAGAGGACAAGAACACTAAGTCTGCATGAAGCAGTAAACATGTTTTTTTGGTGGGTTCACCCCCCACCCCTCCCCACCCCCCTTTTTTATCAGGTGGCAGAAGTGATAGAGAATACAGCTTGACAGAAATGGACTGATGGCAAAACCACTTTCTGGAAATACAAAAAGGTTTTGTAGTTCTTGAAGATCTAAGGATGTTTTGGACACTTTTTTCTTCCAGAAACTGGTAGAAATAGTTGCAGTGCCTCCTTTAGACTAGATTTGGACAAAAAAGGAGGTGCTTGAAAATCTGAAATGTAATTAAATTTTGGTGAAGATGATCATGAATTGGTGGTATTCCTTCTCAGGAATGGAAGAAATAATAGCTAGTGATTTTTAAAGTACCGTAACTTTCACAAGCTAAGGAAATGGGTAGATAGGGTCTCTCGTAAGACATAAGGAAGATGACCTGTCAGTTTCTGATGCAGGCAAAACAGAGTAGTAGACCAGTGTTAGGAATTCCAGAAATACTGCTCATTAAAAGAATCACATGAAAACTGGAAGCAAGGACATGCATGTCAGGTTGCAGTACAAATTACAGCTGAGGTGAAAAGTCATGGTATAGAAAAGCAGAGAAAAGATGCCGAGATAATTTATAGTAATTGGGGAGAATGAGGAAGTGCAGCATTTAGTTGATTAAAATAATTATGTAATGGTAAAGGCTGCTGAATTCATCTTTGCTTTGATGCTCAGAGAAAGATAACTTGTATCCAGAAACTTAAAGGAAATCACAGCTCTTCCTTGCCCCTGATTTTAGATAAACTGAAATATGTCTAGATCCTCTTGACTTAGTGGGTTTCAATAGAAATAAGCCGGTAATGTGTTTTGTGAGTAGCTGAACACTCTTCTGCAAATGTGAGCAGCCTGGTGCAGCTCAGCTGTTGCTTATAAGCTTCATGAAAATAACCTGTGATGATGGCTTCAGGGTTGTGGAAGTGGGAAAATGCACTACTTGTGTTAAAAAGGAAGACAGTAGAGTAAGTGGGGTTCACTGAAGTAGCTGAAAAATTATAGAACTAATAATGAAGTAATACATAGGTAAGCATCAAGAGATAATAAGGTGGTAAAGAAACAATAAGATGTTTTGAGGTACTCTGATTTCCAGGTTAATTAGGTCTTTGCTAAGGCTGTAGCAGTAGATGCTCTACCTGGCTTTTTATGAAGTTTTGGCACAGGCCATGTGAATTTCTTAATTAAAACAAACCACCAAACCCCCCCCCCCCAAACCAAACAAAACCCAACAAACCCACCCCCCGCAAACAAACCTCAAAAACCCAAAACACAAAAAGCTATGGAATACCTTGAAGATGAGGTATGAGTTTGCTATAGAGTAGATGTACAGTATTCTGGGGGTTGGCCCCATCCAGCCACTGAGCACCATGCAAGTATTAGTTTCCTCCCACCCCACATTGGCCAGGGGAGAGAATAGGAAGGGCAAAAGAGAGAAAACTCGTAGATTGAGATAAAGACAGTTTAATAAGAAAGGAAAGAGGAAGAGAAACAAGTCATGCAAAGGAAGTCACTTGCCTCCTCTCACCCAGCCCGTCTGAGTGCAGTGGCTGTCTTGGGAGACAGACCCATCTTTTTTTTTTTTTTTTGCTGGGCATGACATGATGTTATGCAGAACATCCCTTTGTCCAGCTTAGGTCAGCTGTCTTGGATCTGTTCCCTTCCAGCCTCTTACCCACCCCCAAACCTATTTGCTGGGGTAGGGGCTGAGTGCAGGAGAAGGAGAAGGCATTTGTGCTATGCAAGTACTGTCCAGCAATAGCCAAAACCAGTGCTGTGTCATCAACACTTACAGTCACAAATCCAGAGCACAGCGCCCTCACAGCACAACCTTATGTGTTGCCGTGAGGAAAGCTGACTTCATCCGAGCCAGACTTGGTAGACACACCTATGAAAAGCACTTCATATATACTCTGTGTTTTGCTAGCAGTCTTTGATCTTCACAGTCCTGTTCTGTGGAGAGTAATTAGTATTTCTCCAGTTCTCCAAGGCCCAATGCAATGTAATCTGTAGGAGAATTAGGCATAGATTTAGGAATTGTATTATCTAATTCCACAGTTACTATATTAAAGCAGTTTTTCTTGATGCCAGTTCTCCTTAACATATTAGAGTTTTTAAAGGCATTTTTCCCCCCAGGATTGCTTAAATATTTTACAGGCTGCTCCTTATCCTTATTAAAATATGTTTATGATTTTGTATGTGTTCCTGGAGTCAGTTAAATGTAATTTTTCTTCTTAGAATAGTAGGTTGAAAGGACAGATTAGAGCACTGAATTGTTACTGAGATACACAATTCTTCTTCTTTTTCTGATGCTTTGTGTGTTGTTAGAGACTATTATATTGAGCCTTTTTTCCTCTGATCCTTTCTAAGCGAATGTGACATTGTGTCTTTGCCCTGTTTAAATCATTTTCTTTGCCTGGGAAGAGGCTACTCTTACTCTATGTGTATATGTAAAAGTGTGTGCATGTTAGAAAAAAAAAAGGGGGGCACATTAATTTGTAGTCAATGTATAATAAGTAATGCAGTATTTATAATACACTGACTTAATTCCTTCAAATAGTGCACTTGTGTAAATTTTAGTCAGTGTTCTTCAGAATTAGGTTGAAGACTCTGTAAAAAGAGAAAGAGGCAAAGTTAAAAATTACTTCCTGCTAAAAAAAAATTCAAATTTTACTTTGTCCTTCTCTATGCTTAAAAATTTGTATAGACTGCATAATACATCTGGACCCTCATAACTGGCAGTGGCATAGAGGAATCCTCTTATCCTTTTTTTGTAATGTGGCTTGTTAATCATCAAAAGCATTTTGTAGCAGGATGTTTTAACAGTCTAATACATTTCACTTCACTGAGACTGAAGGGAAACTGGACCATGTGGCATTGGTAGTATTTTATGTAATGGGTATTAACTGTCTGAGTGTTTGGTCGTAAACGTTAATTTTACTTATCATGGAGATTTGGAATAATTTTGGCATGTTGATAGGAACTACAGGATAAACCAGAGATTTGTGTTTTTCTGGAACAGCTAGTGGGAATTATGGAAGTTTTCCATAAAGGTTAGGGAGGAAGTTGGCAAAGCTGTGAGAACTTGGGAAGAGTGTTAAAAATTTGGAATATCTAACTATAACTTTCAGTGTAAAATAGGTCTTCACCTCTCACAGGAGCAAAATTTATCTTTTCTCTGGTCAGTTTATTGTAACAGAATCTGATCAGAGAGCAATAAATGGGGAGTAAGTTTCTTTGGCTGGGTGTTTTAAGCCTTATCTGCATTTAAAAAAAACAACCCAAACCCTTAAAATTTTGTTTTAAAATTTTGGTCTCAGTGGAACAAAACAGTACATTTGTGCATGATCTCTTGTTTGAAAGCTGTAGAGCCCCTTTGCAGTGTGGCCAGGCTTGATGTGTGCACACTATGTGCACCTTTTCACTGCTCTTGGACTGTTCCCTGCTTAGGTCTCAGGAGCATTAGCAGAAGGGGAGCTGAGGTACTCTGAAGAGCCACTTTTTTTAGAGGCTCCTTGGCTTGGTAAGGGAGGAAGTTTTGGGGATCCACATACAGCTCTATGATCCATGATCAGGGCCATGGTTTCTTCTAACAACAATTTGGGTCTTTGCCTGTCTTGTACTGTGAGGAGTGCCTGCGATACAGCAAGACAAGGCTCAGCTGCTAAAATGATTCATCTGACTTTCAGCCTACTCTGAAATTGCCCCAGGGAAAGACAACCTTTGGCCAATGTGTCTGAAAAATAGTACAGCCTGTGGGTAATGGCTTGAGCATCTCTGCATTAAACTTTATGGATCCCTTTGACTACTGTACTTGGCAAATGCTATAAAATAAGTCAAAACTTTATTTCATTAGAACAGTGGTAAGCAACTAAACATCAGTTTTAGATGAGGAAAGCTTATTTTAAAAATGGGTGCTTTAATTTGAGTTCTACATAATGTGTGGTACTGGTTTACAGCTTTTCCAAGTGATTGCCTGATAATCCATTCCTCCTGAGACCGATATATGTTTCGTTTGAGTCTTTTAATATGACAGGAAAGTTGTGGCTTTAAGAGTTAAAATTAATGATTGCAGTTTGACTAAGATTTTCATAGATCTGCAATGGATTGTGCATCTGTTAATTCCTTCTGTTTATCTCTTCCAGTTCAGCAGTAAGTTAAGCTGCTTCCCCGCACAAGTCTGTTGCATGTGGAAGACCATTTACTTGAAACTTGTTTACTGGAGTTCACAAGCTATATGTCATAACTTATTATGTTATTATTTCTACATTATTTATTATTACATTATTGTACAGCTAATATAATAATAAATTTAATGGTTTTGTCCATGTTGAGCTAATGACAACTATTTGACATTTTGTCCTTAACCTGCATTTACAGAAGATGTGAACTGACTTTCTCTTGGCACTAGTATTCATCTATATGGCTATAGTAATTAATACACAGAAGATACAAGCTGACTCTTTCAGGGATTTTGGAAATAACTGGGGATAAGTATGGTTTTTCTGTGTGCAAATTGAAGAGTAGTTATACTTACTTATTGAAGTCTGGACTTTTTTTTTTTTTTTTTCTCGTGAATGTGATTTGGACTGGTTATTTAGAGGACAAAATAGAGGCTAACACCTTCTCATTAGTAGTATCCTAAAATTTTCCTTTGGAATAGAAAGAAAGTGGTGCAGTTGGCCTGACAGACAGAGCTTAAATCTGTTAGTTGAATTGCGTAAACCAGAAGTGATTTACTAAGATCAACTGTTCCTGTACTTCAGTTCTGGTAACTTACCTGTATGTTGTGTTTTCAACATGACTATTGGAAACTTTAACTGGAAAGCAAATTAGCATGTGAGTTTCCTAGTTTGGATTGTGCTTAGCAATGAAATGGCACAGAGTAGAAATCAGTGGTTGTACTAAATTAACTAAATTCTCAATTATGAACGTAAAGAGTTTGAATTGAGAAGACTTGAGCACTTCTATGAGTGTACTTTCCCTTGGACTGCAAAGGTGCAACTAGTAATGGGAACTGGACTGAAGAACAGAAACAAGCTATGTGGGAAAGCTTACTTGCAGACTTTAATTCCTTTGGCTTTAGCTGCTTTTTTGGCAGTAGTTGTTGAACAAAACTTAATTGTTCAAACTTCGTAAGTGGTATGTTTATTATAGTTCAGTAAGCCGTAGAAATATTCTCCTGCCATTAATTCTTCAAGTTTAATTTTCTTGAAACTTAAGAGTTTCTTGGGTTTACTTAATGACATAAAGTCAGTCTCTTAATGCGCCAAGTGAAAGCATGTCCTTAAAATAGGGTGCAATGAAAAAAATGCAGTTGTTGGTGGAAGTAGCCTTAGAGAGCAGTGACAGAACTTGGGCTGAAGTTTAGGTCTGTGATGTCTAAAAACCAGGTTGAGTGCGTCATGTGGGCCATGATATGGCCATCTGCTGTGCAGGCTGTGGTTGGTATCCTGTAGCACAACCTGGTAGGTTGGAAAAGGGAAACCAGTTTCAATGTGCAGCTTTCTTAGAGGCAGCCTGCGGTAGAGCATGAGGGTCAGCAAGAGTGGGCATCTCCAGTTACAGTTACATTGTGTGTGTTCCTTTTCTTTTCATTGGGTTTCACAAAGCCCTGTCTTCTACCAAACAAACCAACTCTCTATTGTTTTTGTGGGATTGGTGGTTTTAGTGGTTGGGGAGATAAATACCTAGAAAGTTTGTTGAAAATGTCTTTATTTCTTTTGGGAACAGGAATGCTTTTGGAGTTGAGGTTAGCTTGGTTTTTGGGTGTTGTTTTGTATTTTGTAGCCACATTTATTGGGGCTGTGCAAGCATAGCTTGTTTGCCTTTTAATATATAGCCTATGCTCCTGAAATGGTGTATAGATAGTCAGTGGAATTAATTGATCCTTGAGTTTTGTTTTCCTAGCTTCAGCAGCAAAGTTACCAGCTTTAGCCTCTGCTCAGTTTGCTCCAATACCTTATCTTTTTGTGTGTTCTTTTGAAGATCACCCTATCCTTGTGCTTCACCTTCCCATCTCACACCCCCCCTCGCCTTGTTTTATTTGCTTGCACGGGAGATAACATGTATTTTGGAAGCTCAAGAGAAGAGAGTAGATAGGGTCCATCACTTGGGCCTTCCTGTCTGTCTTCCCTTATTTTGCTCTAGACAGCAGTAGTAGCTGCACAGGGATAGGAGGTGAAAGGCTTCTGATCTTGTTGTTGTGTGGGTTTTTTTGTTTGGTGGTGTTTGTTGTTTTTTTTTTTTTTAATGGATTTTGAATGGAGTCCCCCCTCTCTACAACAGGTAGAACTTTGTGGCTTTTGAGTCATAAAGTAGTGTGGTATCTAATGTCTCAGCTCAGTGTTAACTACACAGTTAACAGAGAGAACTAGACCTCTGGGTGCAGTGAAAAGACTAAAATAATCACTTAGCTTCTTATTTTCCTGTCTCCTCTGACAGATAAGTGTTAATAGTCAGAAACTACTGATGCTTTTACGATGTGACCCTGGCAGTCCAGTACCTGCTAGGGATGTGACAGCCATGTTAGGCTTTTTAAGCAGATGACTTTGGTCATTGTCTGTGAAGGACTGCTGCTGTAGTCTGTTCTCAAAGGGGTATTTCATGAATGTGGGAATCTGGCAGCTGAACTGAGAGCATTTGATGATGTTCTAGAGGAAGAAGAGTTCATGGTGCCATGCTGAGTTTCTGCCCTTTTCTGCAGCAAAATCGAGGTTTATGTACAGCCTTCTGTATGGAACTAATCCTTCTGTAATCTGAATCTTGGACAGCATATTACTCTGGCAATTTGTAGAATTTGCCAGAATTGAATCACGGCCTGCTGCATGTGTGTGAATAGCCTCTACGTCGTTATCACCTCTTGTTGCAGGACCCAGAACAACAGTTTAGGTCCAGCTTTTCAACAGTTGTCTAATTCTGTCACTGCAATAGGAGGAACTGAAAAGAGGGAACATTGTGATGACTGTTCACTCCTTCCAATTGAAAATGTGGTGTTTTTTGGGATTTTTTTTGTTTCCCCTGCATGCTACAGGCGTATGATCCCTAGGGTCTGAATGGGCTTTTTTATCAATGTTAGATTTGTTCTGCATTTCTTAGCACTATGGGGTAAAAGGTGAAAGAAAAACAGGGAAGATATGAGTAAATGGTTAGAGAAGAGTTGAATCCCAGAGAGGGGGAAAACAGATTAGTAGAGAAAACTGTCTGCAGGTAAAATTGCTTCCCGAGTTTTCTTTGGATTGAAGGTCCACCAGTGATGATAATGATGTATAACCCTGAAATCCAGGAGGTCACTGCTTAGATACTTGTTTGACTAATCTGTTTTCTTGTTGAAAGTTGCATATCTGTTGTCAGCCTGTGACGTTTACTTAAGAATCTCAAGATTGGCATCACAGTCTCTCTTTGGTGCTAGTTTTGAACTGAAGACCTGAAGGTGGTAGAGAGGCAGCCATGAATTTGCATTTCTGTATCAGTTGTAGAGGGTGACCGATTAGCCCAGACAGAGAAGATTGAAGATGGCTGAGCATTTGTTAACCCCCTTTTTTTTAAACCTTTTTAAAGACTTGTAATAACACTTGACACTTCTCTCAGATTTTGCCCTAGGTATGCATGCAGTAGTAATAATTTGCATTAACTTGAAGATTACTTTCTTGTAATATCTTGCTTTTTATTGCCATTTCTGTCGAAGTAACTTCTAATGAAGAAAACACCTAATATACAGACTCAGATTTTATTTTCGTACTTAGTAGGATGTCCCTCATTTTGACTAATGTTGCTGTGAGGTACAGCAGTCAAGGAGCAACTGTTAGGGTATTTGGTATGATTTTTGCTTTGAAGCTGGGAGATATCTAAGTTGTTACTGATCCTAGTGAATAGCCATTCTCTCTTCCCTTGTGTATGCTGTTTGGCAAGCAGATAACTGACCTTACAGTAGAAGCTGAAGCAGCTCTTTGAAGGCTCTCAGGTAAATTGCATACAGCTAAGCAGCTGGTATTCTGACTGCGTACCCCAAACCAAAAAGATGTACTGAAGTTATGGTGAAGCAGGTCTTCCAGTTAGGCAACCTTAAAACAGAACTTTCTTTCCTTTTCCTGCACTGAGCATGCAAAGGGATCCCAAAAGGCTCTGTACATAAAATGTAGCTGTGCGTTAGAGCAAGGCAACTCCTTTAGAAAGAGACAGTTTGGAACTGCTGGGGTGAGACAGGTTGAACAGAGATGTGCCCTTGCTCATGGGAAGAGAGGAAGTGGGTTTCTTCTGCCAGTCCTGCAGCTTTTTTCTGCCTTGTCACAAGCCTGGGGGACTGTGTCCATGAAGGGCTCCCATGCCCTTTCACAGACTTCTGCAGGCCGTGGGTTCTTGTTTGTCATTTCCTCCTCCTCTGTTTGGGCTGCCTTTGATGCCTTTTGCTTTTTATTGCTCTCTTTTGCTTTTAAACTTGTTCTCGGTCACTCTTGGGGAAGAAGCATAGTCTTTGTTCCTGAGGGGTTTCCAGCACAGAAGCTGTAGCGTGAGCTAGTCTGAGAGTCTTGCTGTCCAGCCACAGTCTTCCTAAAGACCTGTTATATACAGCGACCTGTGAACAAACAGGTATCTGTTATCTGTTGGAGGTGAATTGGTATCTAACTTAATTGAAGGATTGAACTCTGAAATCATTACTGTGCTTCACAGAAAACAACAATGTAATGTCTGTTTCCTTTGTCTAATTTTGACAGGATGTGTGTATTTGTAATTGAAGATGTGAAAATGCAAGTAAGTGAAATAGATCCAAATGTTTGCTGGAAGAACAATAATAGAATTGCTGACACTAATAGAATTTAATGATCCATTGACTGATGATATCTAAATGAGCAAGAAGAAAGGGAAATCCTAATCCTTCCTGCATATTCCCCCAAGCTTGTTACAGTTTGGGAACTAATCCATCAATGCATGTTACCTATGCAAAGAAGGTGAAAACTCTTCTGTTCAGCTGATTATAATGGGACTGTTTTAAAGGATCACCTTGATTGTGCTGGTTGCATTGTACTTGAGTCTTTCAAATTGCAAATCTCGGTGATTATGTGCCTGGCAGTGCTTTTAACACTGGTTTGCTTGAACATAATTTATAGCTCCTGTATTATGCCTTCACTCGCAAATTTTGCAGGCACTTTTACTGGTTATCATCACAAAAGACATTCACTGTCTTTTGGGATTTAAGCAGAATACTGACTGTTCATTACAAGCAAAAGGGTTTTTTTATTTTTTAAATTTACCTGGGCTCTTTAGAAATTAGTTATGGTGGGGAGTTCCCCACTTGTGAAATGCTGCAAAATACAAAAAGGTATGTCAGGTCTGATGTTGCATCTGAACTATCTGTGCAAGAGTCTTAACATCTTACACTTTCAAATACTTGTAGTTAAAGTTTTATAGGTATCATCAGCAACTAGTTTAGTTTAAGAATGCTATTAATTATGTCAGTCTTCTAGGTCCTATAGGGTGGCTCCAGAGGATTACCACCTTTCAAAGTAGGTCTGCAACAAAGTATTGTTATTTTGCTGGATCCCTTTCATTTGTTTTCTGACTGGTAATCCCAACTGCAGCTTTTCCAGATGGGAGTGTAGTGACAAGCACTGCGTTTTCCTTCCAAGTGGCTAGTGAGCACTTTGTAGGCTAGTCCTAGGAGGGATGATGACCTTTGCTGGTCTTTCCAGGTGCTGCTGCTATGTTCAGTAGTTTTGAAGAGCTTGTGGCATGAAACATCAGCCAGCTGTTGCCATTCTGTTTTGTCTCTTTGTTTTCTTCTCTCCATTACATGTGTGGCATGCACTTTTTAAAAGCTTCCTTTAGTATAAAAATCATACTGATAAAAGCTAGTATTTTGCGGTCTTATTTCCAGCTGATATCAAGTCTTTGTTATTGGATGAATTTTATTTGTAGCATGAGAGATTTTTATTCATAGAAGAGAGGATGAGGTGATATGAAATGGGGAAGAATGTCAAATAAAAGGGGTTAAGCTCCAGGAAGTTAAAAGTATATATAATATGCATTTTGGAGGTGAAGGAGTAAAGGTGTGTATTGAAAGAAACCATACTTAAAATGTTTTCAATTCCACAAGCCTGGGAAGTCTAAAATTCTGCTTCAGTAGACATCTGGTTGGTTTTTTTTTTTTTTTCCTTCCAACAGGTCGTGACAATGCATGTGAGAAGACTTCATACATGTTTCTGCGGAAAGAACTTCCAGTGCGACTAGCTAACACCATGAGAGAGGTCAATTTGTTGCCTGATAACTTACTTAACAGGCCTTCAGTTGGGCTAGTGCAGAGTTGGTAAGTTTAAAAGTGGACTGAAGAATTAGTGTAAAACTGTATTGCTTTACTTTCAACTTGACTTGAACTGTTTTGAACTGAAGTCTTTTTCTGCCTTGAACTGTTTATAGTGCATGTTTCTTGTCAAATTGAAGTTTGATTTTCTTCCGTCTAACATTAGTAAATACTCTAAAATGGATCTTAGAGATAAGAATTTGTTAGTCTTTGAAGTTAGTAAAAGAATACTGTTGTCTCCCAGATAACTAGAATCAGTCAGCAACTTCTAAGAGCAAGCTTGTTCAATATTCCTTACTGTATTGCACCCATGACTTCTTGAAATAGCTGTTCTTTCTCCTTATTTTTCCTTTATCAAAAATACTAAAAGAAAATTTAAACCTCATCTGTACTTTTCATTGCTAAATCTATAAAATGACCTGGTGTTCAGGGGAAGTTATGGAACGGGGCAAAACTCTGGTGTCATCCAGTAATTAACATTCTGCATTGTAATAACTAGTGTATACCCAAAATTATTTAAAGTCCTGTCATCTTTTCCACAGTAATTATTTTCTAGGTTACTTGCATGTTCAGTGTGGTTTGGAGAGTACTGCCTTGTGTGTTTTAAGTTCTAAAAAATAGTTATTCATGGGTTGTTTAGTGTGTTTCTATGTACAAATACTTGATCCAAAGAATTTATGTAAAAACATCTTCGCAGTATACAATAAACTTCCCTTTGTGAGTAACAGTTTTATCTAACTGTAACAGCAGCTATGTTGTAGGCTTCTGTTCAGTCTAGCCCTTGAACTAAGAAATTTCATGTTGACGGTACATTTGCTGCTGGATTTGTTCTCATTTATCAAGCTTCATACTTAAGAAATATAAATTAGTATATGTGATATTGTGTACTTTGGTTTAAATATGTTTGTCGATGAAGGGTAGCACTAGCTGTCTTGATGACCACTTCAAACATAGTGATTAAGTGCTTCATATAACTGAAAATGCTGTGCAGCCACACAATAACAATCATTTTGTGGTTAAATGGCAGCTTGCAAGGTTTGAAGGCTTGTATCATCTGTCTGATGTTACCAGAAGCTGTTATGCCAAATAGGAAAGAGTGGATAATATGCAGGTCTTTTAGGCTTTTTTAATCCAGATGACTTGTATAGCTGTTTTCAGTGAAATATGGACACGCGGGTGAATGAAGAAAAGAAAATAATATTTCTATAGTGACTCTTCAGCATAACGGTAGTCCAGGTATATGCTCTGTGCACAAGCTTCTGCCCTGGTAATAGAGAGTCAAGTAACATTGGATCACTTCAGGCAAAGGAACTGAATGGGTGTTTAGAGTGGATGCCCCCTTCAGAATTTTTGCTTTGAGGTTTGAGGACTCAAGGGATGGCTTTATGGCTACAAGAGGTACTACTGATTTTAGAAAAGAGGAAAATTAAAAACTTAAAACCCAAAAATGTCCCATGTGTGTTAGAATATATAATGACTTGTCCAAACAATGTACTTTATATGATAATGTGATTTGCATTGTCACAGCTGTAGACTGATAGTTTTCTGATAAATGGGCCAAAATATCAGACTTTAATGTGATGAAGAAGTTCAAGCAGACATTCAACCCAGAGATGGAAGTTTGAAATCAGAATGTTTGTTGTGGTGTTCTTCTAATTTTGGTTTTTAGTTAAGTAGCAGTTTTTGTGGAAAAGAGTATGTTCATTGAGATTGTGTAAGAATATTTCTGTGACCTTATGTCAGAAGTAACAAACATAAACGTAGCATGTTGTTTTCCTGATTGTAGATGTGGACTTGAAGGAGCTTATTTTTTATCTTTCTGTTTAGAGGTTTTTAATTGTTTTTTTTAAACATTTATCTGTAGATTATAAGGCCTAGTGGTATACTGGTAATGAACCCTAGGCAAAATTTACTCTATCAGCTTCTGAAAAGACCAAAATAAAACAGTGACCTTGAGTGTTATGCAGCTATGTTGATAATAGGTTTTGAAACATATTTATAATTTCTTAGTGTGAAGTTCAGGCATATCTAGAGAGATGCCTGAATTTAGGCAGTAGAATAAATAAATATAGCTGTCTTGTGTACTTGTAAAATTAAAAAACATCTTCTTGACACACTTGTTTGCTTCAAGAAAAAAATATTTTTTTAGATCAGATTTCACGATAGTTTATTTTTACTGTGCCAGAGTAAAATGGTAATTCATTAAAATGCAAAAAAAAAAAATCTGACGTACATTTGCCACAACTGAGCAGACATAATTTAATGCATTATTCACCTTAATCTGTTTATCTGCTAATTTTCGGTAATTTATGTAGTCACCAGCATATTTATGATTTATTTATGATACCACTTTCCACTAGAAGCCTGGTTTTATGTGCTTTTCGGTGAGACTCCAAATTAGCCGAAGCTTTAAACTTTGATTTCCCAGTCTATGCTTTCATGTCAGCATGCCAAAAAATACAAAAAGCTCCTATCTTAAAGTAGGTTTTATTTAGAGTATGGTGGCTCTGTGAATAGAACTTAGGTTTGGTGGAGTAAGGAAACAAATTGACCCTGTGTACTCTACAGCATGGATCCTTCCTTTCCCATCTATCTTTTGTCCAGCCAGGCAGTGACATTCTGGATTACATGCATTTCCTAGTCCCTTATAGGTCCCTTGGGAAGGAAACTCAACTTGCCACTTCTGAGAATATGCTCCCTGCTGCAGGCAAACCGTGTTTTCCTCTCAGTTCTCTAATCTGTCTTCATGGTCATGCTATAGGCACTTTGCTTCCTGAATCATGCTTCTTGACTGCTCTGCACTGCCTAACAGATTTTACAGCTGATTACTTGATTGCTCTCAGGAAAGGTATGGGGTTTTTTTCTCTCCTTCCTTTCTGGGTTCCTTTAGGTTGATGCGTGCAGCAATGAGCATAGGCAAGACAGCTGTCCTTCCTTTGTGTTGCTTTGCTGTGCTTTTCTGAATAAAGCTGGCATTACCCAGAGAGTGAACTATGAACAACAAAAATAGTTTTGCATTTCAATCTGTGCAAAGGTAAAATATTACCTCTGTCCCAGTTTGAGTTTATAGCTTGTTTTATGTGTATGTTTTGTATGGAATAGCAAGGGAAGGAATGAAGTGAATAGAAATAATAGCACGGTTAATGTGTTCTGACTGTGAGCTGCAGTGACTCCAAATAACAGACGGATCAGCAACCAGTGTGCTAGGGATCAGCAACTTGTTTTCAGTTTTTCAAGATTAATGGGCAGCATCCTAGTTCCGAAGAAACGGGCCTTTTTTAGGCCAGCTTTCAGAGGGCGCTCTAGCTATAGTGTGCTGCAGTTAGGATATTGAACATGTGGCTGAACTGCATAATAAAGGATATCATCACTAATGTGATGTGACGAGGGAAAATAGTTACAATAAAACCTTATAATGGATAAGGTCAGAGCTTGTAAAATATCTAAAGTGCGTGTGATGTTTGCACAATATGCTACTTAGTCTTATCAAAAACTCGTATTTTAATTGACGTTGACTCAATGCCTCTTCTTTAGTACTTTTACCTGGACAAGGCTATGAATTTCTATTTGCCTCCTTGGAAAGACCCATTAGAGAAATCAATACAGCTTGGGGATTAATAATTTTTTACATTCAGACTATGCTAACAAGATTGTGTTACTATGGAGGTATGTTTTATCTTTTCAGTGCTTTGCTGTTAAATCCTAAAGGAAAATCTTGCTGAAATACAGATACACAAAAAGCAAAAGTATCTTGCATGAGTTCTAAAAAAAAAAAAACCCAAATGAAACGACCAAACCTGGAGCTGACATTCTGAGCATTTATAGTGATTTTATGTGTGAAATGTGCCATTCTAGAATTACTGCATTTGGCAGACTAACAAGAATTCAGTCTACCTGGCAGTAATTAACTAGGCTAAAGGCTGCTTGAAACCAAAGAACTTGCCCAATGAATTGTAGTGTATTGTGATAAAAAATTAAACACCAGAAGGACAACAGATTTGAAGGGCATAGGTTTTGATTCCTGCTTTTGATGACTCACCCACACTGAAGATAGCAAAATATTTTGTTTTGTTTCATTTTTGGGTGATTTGGTTTCTTTTTTTCTAAGGTATGTCCTGTATAACTGTACTCATTTACTGGTACTATAGCAAGTAATGCATTATTCTGGTACTTTTCTGCTTTACTAGCTGGCTGGTAGATTGTGTTTAAAACATCACAAGGTCTTTTCAGTGCTTGATTAAACAGTAGTTGCCACCTTCATTTATCCATATCTGCACACACAGTTCAAATCAAAAGACAATTTAAGGAAATAGATTGTATGAAAGGGGAATGATTGTTTTTACACACCCTAGCTTATTATAGGAGTGAACTGCACTGCTGACAGGTCACAATTACACAGATTGTAATGTGGTTGTTGGGTAAGACAGTGTTGTGAATTATTTATTGCAGCTAACCTGAGTTTTAAGTTTTTTTTAATTTTTTGGGGGGGGGTAGAGAATTAATTTTGTGTAAGAACTGGAAGTCACAACTAGATAAAAGATGGGCAGCATTTGCAGCTCTGAGGTTTTCTTTTTAGAGACTTGGGATATATATATATACAGGGTATAGACATCAAAATATTGTTGGTAACTAAAGGAAAAGCATTGCCTGTGTCTATAGTGTCACCGTCACCACGGAGATTAGAGAGTAGTTACTTTAGCACATACAGAAATTTCCTTAGAGCATTTAGTTTGTGTAATTTTCCTTTGTTTCAGAAACTCTCAGTACCTCATTGGCGCTATGTTGAGCCTGCAGCATAATGACTTCAGAAGCTATTCCACTTGCTGGTTGTGCTGAAGACTGGTGGCCATGTTTGACACCCTTTCTTCTGGTTGAGAAGTGCTTTGGTCTTTTTCTGACTGAGGGAGTTTTCTGCTCAATTACTTCTGCATTAGATGAGAGAAATACTTGGCTTGCCCCTCACTGATACTCTAGTAGAAGTGCTGATTCTTCAACATGGGAGTAGAGATATTTGATTATTCCAGGGGCTGCAGTCTTAGGACCATAACAGAGTATGAATCTTAGTACAGCATACCAGTAATTGTGGGCAACCAACTGAACATCCACACAGCACAAAAATTGGGTATTGGTTACCTTCAGTACCAAAAATACTCATTCATGTTTTATCCTCAGGATCAGCACAGGATTGCTGATGTTTGAGATTTCTGGTAGGAAGTATGCAGTAAAAAGCACCTGCTGTGTTGCTTCTCAAGTGTGGCGGTTATACTGGATTGTCAGAAACAGAACTTCCATAATGTTATATGATGACACATGGGGGCAAGCAGCTTCCTAATAACTCCTCTGACTTTGCTACGAGGAAAGCTGTCCTTTCTCTCATGACACAGATTTATTGAAGCATCTTTTCATATGGGAAGAAGATGAGAGTCTGGACTCTTCAACCTGGGGAAGAGGCTTGGGTGGGTGGGGAGGTGGATGTTATCAGTGTGCGTAAGTACCTAATGGGAGAGAATAAAGATGAGGGAGCCAGACTGTTCAGTGGGGCTCAGTGATAGGACAAGAGACATTGAATATAAATTAAAGCACATGAAATTCTGTCTGAACATAAGAAAAACCTTTTTTACAGTGATGGTTATCAAACATCACAAGGAGGTTGTCCAGGGTGGCTGTGAAGTCTCCTGTGGCAATAATCAAAACCCTCCTCGACAGCCTGTTTCAACTGACCCTGCTTGAGTAGGAGTTTGGACTAGGTAATTTCAAAAGATCTCTTCCAACTTAAACAATTCTGTGATTCTTAATTTCCTTGAAAAGCTGGCTTGCAGCTCGGGGTGTTGTGGGAGGCAGAAAGGGCTATTGTTGCCTTTATGAAAATGGGTGTAGAAGAGTGGACTGGGGGTGTGGGGGAAACACGGGGAGGATAAGGGAAAAAAAATAAAGGCCACCCCAAAGCAAGGAGGATGGCAACAGAAATTGAAGTAGGAAGGGAAAGGACTTCAAACCAGGAGGAAGGTTTGAAAGGATGGGAGAGGGAAGCATAAGGAGTAGAGGAGTGGTTGCTGGCAAACTTGCTGACACCTGCAGCATTTAGTCTTTTATGTAAAAGTGAGAAACACTTTATAGTGTGGAGGGTACTTGTGACAGTCCATAGTACACTTCTTGGCATGTATTATGCCTATGCTGGAGAAATTGTAGCATTTTGGCTCATTCATTGGTTCTGGTCATGATGGCTGCCTTGGGTTTTACACATTTGGTGGGCAGCTTCAGCAGCTTCCTGTTTAGTTTCTTGTGAGAAGTGCCAAAACCACTTTGCAGATATAAGTGGTCTGGATTAAGTGAAAATTATTGGGGGTCATTTCAAAACCATACTGCAGGTTTAGATTGGAAATAAAAATGTTAATGTAGATAGAGCAATTGAGTGGTGAGGTTAACCTATATTGGAGGAATGGAGTAAGACAACTTCGTGGAAATCATGCAGGTATTTTTTGAGTAGATTGCTTTTCTCTATAGAATGAAATATTTTGCACAATTTCCTTTTGCCACACAAGCAAATATAAGACAGCAAGTATTTATTTATTATAGAAGAATAAAGGAAGATCTTAGCTTTTTTGTTATATTGCAGCCCACAGCATGAGGGAACTAGTCCAGTCTGACAGTGCTGGTGGTCTTAAGTTACATGGCTTTTTTTTCCATTACTAAACGTATTTGCAAGGATGTCACATGAATTATGCCCTTTTCCCTTTCCACAGAAAAAGTCCAGAAAGTCAGTTTCCTCTTGGAGACAATTACAGATTGAATTATTTAGATACGTTCTCATCACCCATCAAGGAAAAGGTGAAGTAGGTAGCAAAGACTTCTTGTGGACTGTCATGCGTGCGTTAGAGGCAGAGCAAAATTGGGCACAGGAATGGGTCTTAAGCATTGCTTCTACATGACATTGCTTAGTTTGCTGAGAAGTAAAAAACTCATCTTACTGCCTGTATGGAGTTAAGCTAATGACACCCTGAATTACTCAGTGCCTTGCCCGCCACTTTCCGATCTTTCATTTTGGAGTTTCTTTGCTGATTGTTTATTACTGTGTTTTGCTTACTGTAATAACGGTACTTTTTTCCCCCATCCTGTACCCATGATTAACTTGATTGACCTTGATTCATATGAGACAGGTAATGTTGAAGAATACGTACCTCTCTGAAACAAAGGAGTGGGTGACCATAATTTGTGACATGTTAAGTCTTGCAGGTGAGGCAGCTGAGTTCAGACTAAAGCAACCTTTCTCAGTGATAATTAATAAAAGCTGAGCACATGCAAGGGCACATTCTCAAGGGAGATTGGTTCTGATTCACTCTTAGAAACTCAGTCCCTCTCCCTGCTGATGGTCCTGATTATTCTTTTCCTGCCCCTCTATCCTCCACATCATGCAGCTGAAATGGGGGTTGGAGTAGCACCCTGTGGAGCTGGAGGGAGTCATGTAGACAGCAGTACTGTGTTAAGCTTTGATGTGGCTTGAAGATGGAGGGTGAAGTTTCACAGCCTCCTTAAGCTGATCTTAAAGAATTGCCATTACAACCAACAGAGATTTTGTTGTAATGTGAAGTTGTCCAAGCTTCAGTGACTAGGGTCAGTCTTGTAGGCACTGAGCTTCTGCACAGGCCATTTTGTTGAGCTGGTCTCATGGGTTGCTGCCTACTGAAAAAGGTCACCTGTTTTGCTTTTTCTTTATGTAGGCTTTATGGTCATCTTTCCTTTCTTGTGCTAGCTTTAGCTGATTAGACGTTTCTGTGAGTTGTTTTCATGTGAGAGAAAGGTTTGAATTTTTTAATCAATCTGGCTTGCTGTTTCACCATTGCAGGGAGTTACAGCTGTTGAGAGACACATCTGATTAGTGCTGATGTTTTCATAGTACTTAACCAGGAGTGAAGGGAGGGCAAAAGGGAGAGGAATGACAACTCCTTCCGATAACGTTGAAACCACCCTACCTTTTATGTGTGACTGATACCTTGTGTGATTTACTTAAAGAAATAGGTCCCATTTCTGTAATCTTTAAAGCTGTATCTGGACTGCTGATACACCTGCTTCAGGGGATGGTGCCTGCTCCTCAGGCCCAGCAGTGTGAGGTGGTGACATTTAAAGTGGTGCTGGGCTAGTTTCCTATGGAACAGGCTGGCCATGTTGATGTTGAGTTATGCTTTGCCTTAAATCTTTTTTTTTTGATGCTGTGTGGTATATCTCTGGCTCTAAGCATTTTAATATATCGTGTGTGCAAATGTCTGAAGTGGAGAGCTGTATTGTGTGCGAGTGGTGTTTTTATGAAACTGAGGGTTGTGTCAGGTGGCCTGAGGTATGATGTGAGGAGATGTGGGAGTGTGGGATGGAGTGTGCTCTTCTGGAGTACAGCTTGGTGCAGTCTTGTTAGTGTGGCTTTTGGTGTGTGTTCCCTGGAGCTTTATTTTGGAAAGAAGGTTGGATCACTGTCTGAGGAGCGTGAGAGTAAACTAGCATCTATAATAAGTGGATGACCAGGAAATCAAGATCCAGGGGCAAACTAAGATGTGCGAAATTACAGACCTACCTGAAGAGGGGGTTTGCCCCTGTTAACTTCAGCTTGATTTATATAGCAGGTTCCCCGACTTGTAGGGTCACAAATAATACTTACAACTCAATATAATATATTGGAGTTGCTTCTTTCCCTTGGTTGTAGTATCCCACTTCATTTAAGCCTTTACAGAGGGCTGTGCACTGCTGTTGTTTCAGGTGAGGTTATAGTCTTAAGATGATTTAAAAAAAAAAAAAAAGTAATTTAATTATTGTAACTCTTTCTTCATATTTTTTGTTTATTTCAGGTACATGCAGAGTTTCCTTGAGCTTTTAGAATATGAAAATAAAAGTCCTGAGGATCCTCATGTTCTGGATGAGTGAGTAATCTGTTTTCTTGTGATGGTTCATTTTAAAATAATCTGTCACAAAACCATCAAATGTTTTTATACTACAGGATAACAGTAATCTTATTTGTAAGGTAGAATTTGTGCAGGAAAGGCCGAAATTGTAATCTAGAGCAGGATATAGGAATCTTATGCTTTTGAACAACATATTTTGCATTTGCGCAGTCTGATAGTTTAAGAAATAGTGTGAAATACTTCCTCCAAGGCTGTATGGAGAAGACAACATGCATGAGATGATACTTGCATATCAAATGTTTAGGATTAAAATATAATTTTAGGATACATTGAGCTTAGTACTGTTGCATATAATGTGTATCAACACATTAATACTTTGATTCCCCCCCCCCCAATTTGAAAACATTCAGTGTGTCAGTCACTGTTTTTATCTAAAAAGCTTTTTTAATGGGCTTCAATTATTGGTGTTCACTGAATAATATTGCTTATGTTTTGAGAAGGAAGGAAAGCTTAGCCAATTTTCTTTATCAACAAAATTGTATTAAAATTGTCATTAGAATGTTTCTTTGAAATTTATATGCTTAAGAAAACCCCCAGCGACATGTGAGTGAGAACAGGTATAACAAACATCTTAGAGACTTAAAAACAAAAAAGCAAAACAACCCCTCCCAGCACGAAGGTGTATGGTTACTGTGTACCGTATAGCAGCCAGCTTTGTTTCAGGTGATTACTTCTTGCAGGGTTTTTGTTCCATTAATTAGTTTTCTTAGGGTTGCTTATCTTTTTTTAAGCTCTGAAAATCTTACAGCGCTTTATAGGAAGCATTTTATAAAGCATCTTGCAGTCCAACAAATGCTCTGATTGTAGAAGATGTGGCCTGTGCTGTGCAGAAATTATGTTTTGCCTTCAGGTAGTTGCAGACACATTAACTGGTAT
The DNA here is from genome assembly GCF_000696875.1 of Nestor notabilis. Classification (NCBI taxonomy): domain Eukaryota; kingdom Metazoa; phylum Chordata; class Aves; order Psittaciformes; family Psittacidae; genus Nestor; species Nestor notabilis. Next base: position 42,403 of record NW_009942443.1, on the reverse strand, counting down.
GAAATGTTAGGCTAAGTAAGGGTTTTATTAGATAATGTGTTTTAGATGTTACGCTCTTTTGGTTGTGGTCATGTTATCCAAGGTCTTTACACTTTAAGTATCAAGCAGTACACACAGGAGAAACTGAATTGCATGAGTACCGGTTTCCCTGCGTGGCAGAACTGTAGAAGGAGCTGTAAGGTTTATAAACTGAGTGAATTGTGTTATTGAACACGGGGAAAGTGACTATTTTCTCAGTGCGAGTCCTAATCAGGAATACTGTCTTCAGTTCTGAGTACTTACCTATTAAGCAGTTAAAACACACGTGGATAGTATTGATATGAAGGAACAACAGTTGGAGACATGGATAGTTCCAATTCTGAGTAATGTTGAAGGCATTTATTTGGACTGGAAAAGAGAGTGATTGAAGTGTGAGACACTGCAAGTCTGAGTGTGCCAAAAGAAAAAGTCACCGTAATAAAGGATGATTGGTTGCTCAAAGTGAAGAAGTGGAGAATTAAAAAAATACCTGATTTTTATTTTAGTTGAGATTGTACACAGGGAAAAAAATAATAAATTCTAGTATTAGCAAGAACAGACTGAAAAAGACGGTTTCAGTCTGTTCTGAAAAAGCAGAATGCTTTCCAGAATGGGAATAAATAATTCCATTTTATTTAATAAATAAAATAATAAAAATTGGAGTATTCTCTGTAGAGCATTCAATTTTAAAAGCTTTTAGGAATAGATTAGTTTTTATTGATGTTCTAGGCAAGCTTTCTTCTGTAGTGGATAAATTAGATGAACTTTTCAATTACCTCTAGCTGTTACATTTTGTTATTCTGTATTTACGGCCTCTGCTGTTGGCACAAGAATTTCTGTTTGTGACTAGTTCAGTAGTAAGTTTTCCTATTGCTTGACTTAAAAGAACATTTTGAGTGGGATTAAGTTACCAAAACTTAGGTGTCTGTTGCTTTTTGAGATGGCATAAGCTGACCTAGACCTATAAGCAAGAGGTAGATCACGATATGTTTTAAAATGTTGATGAACAGTTTTCTTGGAGATCTGTTTTCAGTCTGTTCGTACTTAAAAAATTAATTACCTGAATCTGGCATATGAATAACACACATTCGTGATATTGTTTCATGGCAACTGGAAATGTTGTTTGAGATGATCTATATTAGTATGATGCACCAAATGATGATGGTGAACCAAATATTTACTCTTTCAGTATAACTGTTAACATACTTGAAATCTTGTGGTTATTGTATTTCTGTAATAAAGTACATATCATAAGGACACTGGGGAATTTTTTTTCTATATTCCAAGGTAGTCCAGGTATGGATTAGGACAGTAAGAGTTACCTTTATACTGAGTTTGGTCTGTGGGGAAAAAAGATGAAAGACTCATTAAAGAGCACATTTGTCTTCTTGCCAGTATTCGGTAGGCTACCTAAGATTAGAAAGTCAGATTTACTTTCCTGCTCTTTGCATGTTATCTATTCCTAGCTTTGTGAAAGCTGTGCTATTTAACTGGATATTGAGCCATAATAGCTACCATTTTAATATTCTTTGCAAACTGTTTATTTAAAAAATACTCTTAACTGTGTCCATGTTTATCTTGTAATAACCCACAGATAAATAAATCTAAAAATTTCTCAACTCCTGTACCAGTATTCCATGTTGCTGCTGTCTAGCTCTATTCTACTTTTATGCCTTGCAGTCAGTGGAGAAATACAGGGAACTCTACTAGTTAATGAACTACTTGGCAGTGGGGGGGATGGAGAGGGGACCAAAACAAACCACTTATCTGAGTTCACTTGTATTTACGTAACACTTTTCTAATATTTGTAGTTGCATGTATCATTTAATACAGAATTTGAGTCATTATCTGGGACTTTGAGTCATTATTTAGGGATGCATGACTAGGAATAGTATTTTTCTTCAACCAGATTGGTTTGCTTAGAAAAAGACATGAGGAAGTTCACTCTTAAGGTATGCTTGGTCATCTGAACTACAGGCTTTCTTGTCCTAGCAGTATCTCTGGTGTATCTCTGAGTACCTTGCATATAGTAGCATGTGAAAAGAGGTTGGATCATTCATCTCTTGGTTCCTTTTAGCTGTCTTATTCCTGCATTGAGCATGCTGTAGGATTGTGCTTATTACATACTAATACTATGTATTATATACTTCATATTACAGAAGCCCACTCTTGCATCTTTTGGTCATCGGAGTGCCCTGTGTGGTATCACATGACTTGGATGTTTCATAATGGCTCTTATCTCACAAAATCACAGAATGGTTTGGGTTGGAAAACATTAAGATCATCTACTTCCAACCTCCCTGCCATGGGCAGGGATACCTTGCACTAGACCCTGTTGCCCAAGGCTCTGTCCAACCTGGCCTTGAACACTGCCAGGGATGGAGCATTCACAACTTCCTTGGGCAACCCATTCCAGTGCCTCACCACCCTCACTGTAAAGAACTTCTTCCTGATATCTAATCTAAACTTTCACTGTTTAAGTTTAAACCCATTAACCCTTGTCCTATTGCTACATTGCCTATTGATGAAGAGTCCCTCTCCAGCATCCTTGTAGGCCCCCTTCAGATACTGGAAGGCTGCTACGAGGTCTCCATAGAATCATAGAATAGTTAGGGTTGGAAAGGACCTTAAGATCATCTAGTTCCAACCCCCCTGCCATGAGCAGGGACACCACACACTGAACTATGTCGCCCAAGGCTCTGTCCAACCTGGCCCTGAACACCGCCAGGGTTGGAGCATTCACAGCTTCCTTGGGCAACCCATTCCAGTGCCTCACCACCCTCACTGTAAAGAACTTCTTCCTTATATCTAATCTAAACTTCTCCTGTTTAAGTTTGAAGCCATTACCCCTTGTCCTACCACTACAGTCCCTAATGAAGAGTCCCTCCCCAGCATCCTTATAGACCCCCTTCAGATACTGGAAGGCTACTATGAGGTCTCCACGCAGCCTTCTCTTCTCCAGGCTGAACAGCCCCAACTTTCTCAGCCTGTCTTCATAAGGGAGGTGCTCCAGCCCCCTTATCATCCTCGTGGCCCTCCTCTGGACTTGCTCCAACAGCTCCATGTCCTTTTTCTGTTGAGGACACCAGAACTGTACACAATACTCCAAGCGAGGTCTCATGAGAGCAGAGTAGAGGGGCAGGATCACTTCCTTCGACTTGCTGGTCACGCTGCTTTTGATGAAGCCCAGGATACGGTTGGCTTTCTGGGCTGCAAGCACACACTGCCTGCTCATGTCAAGCTCCTCATGCAGCTCATGCTCATGTCAAGCTTCCATGCAGCTTCTCTTCTGGCTGAACAGCCGCAACTTTCTCAGCCTGTCTTTTCTTCCTTCAGTTTTGTGTCTTCAGCTGTGAGACTTGACTGGATGGAAGTACTTCAGGTTTTCTTTGGAGCTGAATGTAGTGCCTACCCCAAGCACTCAACCTGAAGGCTTACAGAGCAGTTAGGTTTTGGAAATCAAATGAGTGCCTTGGTGGTCTTCTTGCCAGCTGAGATGGACCTTAGTTTCTGTTACAGCTAATCAAAGTGACAGTGGCACAGGAGAGAAGGGGAGCTAAAATGCTCTTTTAAAGACCTTTGATAGCCACAGATGTGCTGCATCAGTGTTGGCAGTACTACTTCAATTAATGCCTCCTAAAACAGGGGAATTGATCAATTCAGTGCTACTTGTGTTATATCTCTGTCTGGGGAGTCTGCTCTGGTATTCTCAGAATTTGGGCACTCTTTCTGAGGATTACAGGATAACAGATATTATCTATGTACTGGCACAGCTGACTTTGAAGCCATGTAGTGAAATGAAATGGGAAATCAATCTAGTTTAAAAATAGCCCACTTTCAGTCCTGTGGTCCCTAAATCGTTATGCTCTCTGGCCTACAAAGACAGACAAGGCAGTAGAGAGGGTGAATGGTTAGAAGGAGTAAGTGCAGAGACTGAACTAAAGCTGATGTTTCTCAGAGTGGCCCAACTTATCTCTTCTCTTAGTGTATGAATTTGAGGACAGATACTATGTTCATGAGTGTTCCCTTTATGAATATGAGACAAAATACTTTAAAGGGGTTTTTTGTCTTGGCATTTCTGTGGTGAAGGTTCAGAGGTGCTTCGGTTTCTTTGTTACGTTCTGTTGAGTAGCAGACCTTATGAAGACATACTACAGTGTCACCACATTACTGTCACTGCTGGTAGTATAGGCATATGCCAAAAGGTCAGGTTACTTTCGCTTTTTTGATAACATATATCTTTCCTCAAGCTGCAGAGTGGTCAGGTGTTCTGTCGAACAGTATGATTGAGGAGTGTTGAAATAAGGTGTCCACGCTCAGCAGAGGTGGTAAGCTGGCAGAAGTCTTGGAAACTTCCTGTGGTATCAATAAAGCATGCGGAGGCAGAAGTTGTTTTTAAAGAATTAACTGCTTGTAAAACGTGCTGTTCACATGTACTTTCAAAGAACAGTTATGGGTACAGGCAGTGGAGTTTCCTTGCTGGTTTTTCTCTGCGGGAGGGTGTGTGTGGGAGTGTCCTGGAACTGAGAGTGACTTAAGCAATAAGCTGGCAGTAGTCTAGAGATAACACATAGACAAGGAACTTAGTAAACAAGGAATAACTTTCCTTTTAGCAGCACTAAGATTAAAATAGTGCTTCTGTTAGCGATTTGAAATAAGTAAATATTTGAATAGATTTGATTAAGAGGCTGCATTTTTTTTTTTTACTTTTCAAGTAGTGTGAAATACCACTTCAGTTAGTTTTGCACTTTGCAAGTAGCTACGTTTTCTAGTAGAGAAATCTTTGTGTGAATTTGTCCCTGTCTTTCTGATGACTCTCAGCTTCCAGCTAGCACTTCTTTAAAAAAGGGCAGCCAATCAAAAAAACCCCACTGCATATCTGTTCCATTTAAAAGCATTATTTTTCAGTCTACTCATCACTTTCTTGTCTTTCATCTTTCAGATAATGCTAGCCATTAAAGAGACACAGCAAAATTCCCTTTGTCTTTATATTGACTTTCTTATGACTTCTTGCACTTTGATGATAGATCAAAACAGAATAATATGTACAGTCATTAGGGAGTTAAATAATAACTTGGTTTGTGACATTAATTGTCTTTGCAGAAGTCTGTAGGCTTAGCTTATTTAACAGCAATTGTAATGCCTTAAATATTCTTTTGTTAATACAGAAACCACTGAAGCTCACTTGACTAAAATAGCTTCATATTAGTAATTTCTCATCTGTCAAACCAACTGCATTATTTATTCATTGTGGTTTTCAGAATACGGTACACTGACTTCTGAAAAAAACGAAACAACCAGTAATTGCTTAATAAAATTTTCAGAGCTATTCTGGAGTATTCCCTTCTCCTCCCTCCCCCCCCCCCCAATCCCATGAGCATTTTAAGAAATCCTTGATATGGACTTCCACGGTTTGAGTATGGCAAAAACTCTGTGTCTTTCAGGGGTATGTGGGGTTGGGGTGTGGTAAGGAGTTGAGTGGGAAGATTGAGGAAATTCTGCCTTGCTGCTTTGACATGTGCCTATATATACTTCATGTGTTTTGGTCCTTTAAAAGTGTCTGCTTGATGGAAACACTTGAGTGAACTAGTTATCTTCGAAGATGGAACTGGAGGTTTGACATATCACTGCAATAATGAAGAATTCCTTTATTGTGTGTATTTGCACACTAAGCTTCAGCTATGATTTGGTGCTGGTCTGTAGCAGATGAACCTCCTGATCCTGTGTTTGCCCTTCAGCACACTCTGTGCATTTAAGCGCTTTGGTAGGATGTCAGTGAATGCTTTGCCCTCATGGAGCACATTAGCATCATGTTGTATATATTGTGGATAGTGGAAGTATTTAAAAAAAAATAGCAAAGCTGTCAGCAAACAGCAGTTAGGAGAGAGTGTTGTGAGTTGCCTTTCAGATGTGTTGCTTCTCTGCTGTGTTCTTAGCTAGCATCTTGTTGTTCTGAAACAGAGAAGTAGCATGAGTACAGCCAGCCACTAGTCTTGTCTTGAAAACTAACATCAAATCTCAGTGGTTATAGATCACACAGAATCAAGACTTAACCATAAAAAGAGTTCTAGAAACCTTTTAAACATTAAAAGATTATGAGCTGTCAAGTCAGCAAGCTTGCTAAGAGAGCAGCCATTCTGTACCGTGATAGTATTTAGACTGGAGAATTAGGCAGTTAAAACTTCCCCCTTTCTATGCACAACATAGTGTTGAAAGACTATTGAACAGTTAACACACAGGCAAAAACTGGTGGTTAAATTGAGGATGATGAAAAACTACAGAAACCGAAACCTACATTCCTTTAGAGCTGGCAGTGTAGAGTGGGAGAAATAATTTTGGGAGTGTATCACTTGTTAAGAATGGTATGGTGTACTGTCAGAAGGTTGTCTTGACTAAGGGGTTATGGAAAGGAAGGAAGCAGATGCTTTAAATGTGACTAACTGGTAGTCTTTTACTTTTTGGGTGGTTTTCACCCTGCTCATTGGACTAGATATCTGTTAAAGATCCCTTCCAACCCTAACTATTCTATGATTCTAATAATACGTTTTAATATTCGTTATAAATCCACCGAGAATATTCTGCCATTGATGTTTCTTTAAAAAGGATCTGTAGAATTGTAGATACACGCATAGCTGAACAAGTCTCCCTGCTGTACTTTCTTTTTAAAGCTGTGTTTCACTGTGTGCTTTTTTTAAAACAAGATCATGTAATCATTCTGGTGTTAATACTTATTTAATATTGGAGCATGTAACACTTGAATAGTACTGATTTTCCATGTCTAGGCTTTAGGAAGCTATTAATAATTAATATTTCAAGTATGTAAGAGTTTGCATGTGTGGGACAAAAAGGATGAGCTCTTTCAAGATCATAGGCATTGAGCTGCCTTAGTAGGAGAAACAAAAGTCCTCCAAGCTGTTTCAAAGTCAGTGTGTGCTTGTAAACAGCCTCTTGTTAATAGCAATGCGATCTTCTAAAACTTTCCGATACCAGAGAGAGCCCATCAGAGCACCATTGTATGCGCTCTGCCATCCAGTGGTCTAAAAGGAAACTGAACACAAGTCACACTGATGATAATTACCCATCCTGTTACTCAAATTTACAGGACACATGCAAGGTAAAGGAAATGCATTTGAAAGTTACACTGCACAGGTTGAGGTGCTGGGAAGTAAGCATAAAACTTATCAAATTACAAAGGGCAGTCAGGTTGGTTTTCCCCAAGCTTCTTCTCCAGTCTCCCAGCTACTGTTAGAGAATGAGTTACCATGGTGCGTATGATAGCAATAAAAGAGAATCTTTTGTTCCTTTTGTTCTCTGCTAATGGTGAAGAGAGATTTAATTTGAAGGGATGCTTTGGGGAGGAGTTGAAAACAGAAGTGAGAGGTAGAGTTTAATTATATGTCTTAACAATCTGTTTCTAATTTTGTTTCCTCTAGCTTTTTAGATGTTTTAATTAAAGTCAGGAACAGGCACAATGATGTGGTTCCAACCATGGCGCAAGGGGTGATTGAATACAAGGAAAAATACGGCTTTGATCCATTTGTTAGCAGTAACATCCAGTATTTTCTAGATAGATTCTACACGAACCGCATCTCTTTCCGTATGCTTATTAACCAACACAGTAAGTAATTGCCTTTCTCATCTTTGAGAACTCATTAGTTATTGCTTGTAAACCTGAAGCCGTAGCTTGTTTTTATACTTATGACTAATTCTTAATATTTGGTGCTAATTATAGTAAAAGTATTCTGGCAACCTGTTAATTTTATTCTTTGCAGTTATCGGAAATGAATCCAAGCCAGCAGTGTGCTCTCTTCTACAACTGTCAGGCTTTGTCAGTGTGGCTGTCACTTTTTAACTTTGTTGGCAGAGAGCTTGGGTAGTGATGTGTAAACTATTTTTAGATGATAGTGGAGTAGCTGTATGTTTCTGCTCACAAGTCTGTCAACATAGTTTGTAGAACTGACGTTTATTCCATAATGAAATGCAGTGATGCCATAAATTTTGAATAGGTTATGCACTATATGGATTTTTACTGGGTTTTTTTTTCCCAGCAAGTTATCTAAAAAGGTTGAGTATTTCTAACTTAAAACTTAAGTTATATCCCTTGTTTTCTCGTACTTCTTATTCACTCTTTATGAATAAATGTTAGAATTAGTTGTCTGTTGTCATTAGGTTCTGTTTCATTTGTTGTTACTAATAAACTTACTTTTTTATATTCATATTACAGAGTGAAAGTTGTTACTTGCACAGCTCCTACTAACCAATATGTGCAACCATGCAGAAAGTGATCTATATAAAGTTAAGGACAGTCTTGTGATCTCTTTAGTGTATCTTTTGTCTTTTAGCTCTAGAGCTTTATTGTCTGCCCAGTGTTCCGCTTTTATGAGCTATTAGAAGCTGTAGTGCGCTACAGATAATGCAGACACTAGATACTGTAGTGGAAAGTACTTTACTACAAGATGTGTGTCGTTCCAGTAACTTTTAATGTGACTAACAAATACCTTGCTGTGTGTGTACAAATAACTTCAGTGTGGCAAAGCACACAAAATGAAATAAATGTGCAGCTTATTCTTCTACCTGGGTAGACAAATAACAGGCATAAAACCAAGTTAAGTTAAAAGGCTCCCACAGAAGAGTTCTAGCAGTAAGTAAAAACATTCTCCTAATAGAATTCTTGGTCGAGTGCTAGCATAATTGGCACTAGTTCTGAAACGTTAAACTTAATTGAACTGAAATGGCTTTTCTTGTGGACACTCTTATTTAACTGCTTGAAACTTAAAACCACTTACAGATGCTTCAAGTTTAGTTAATCTTGTAAAATTTTTTGATGGTAAGCAGTGTTAGTGATCCATCCATTTGCCATGATGGCAAATATTAATCTTGAAACACTGATGAAGACAATAATTGGAAAGCAGGATGCAGAAATGAGGTTTTATGTAGTTTCCATTTCTTTCATACATTGACAGGCTGTTTCTTACAGTGCAGTTCTGAAAGGCACAGTGTGCCATTGTGTTACCTCACCATGACCAGAATAGGAAAAGCTTTCAGATCTTGTCATTTGCTCACCTCACACTGCATCTGTTTCGTATCAGAGGTGACTAATTTGCTAAAATAGTAGAAAATCACTTCTGCAAAAAAAGCATAAAGCCTTTCTACTTCTTTGAGAGCTAAACTCTCCCTGAAGGATCTGGTGAGTGCTAGATCCTTTTGCAAGGAGGGGGTAGGGAGCATACTGCTGAGAGTCAGGGAGAAAGTCAAGTGAGAGACACCCCTGTGCCAGCTGTGAAATTGCAGCTTAGGTGAGTGTAAAAGGCTTTTAATGCTGTCTTACAGTTCATCAGTCCTTTTTACTATAACACTTCCATCGTTGTGAGTGCTTCTGTTCTGACATGATGGTATGAGTGAAGCATTTTACATTTTAGTGTAACCTAATTTTTGATAGCCCACTTTGAAATGTAAGTTTTCTGCTTTAACCCTCCCCACACCACTATTTCTGTTTTAACTAGTCTTAGCTGTAAATATGAAAAAGAAAAAAGAAAACAGAGGAGGGAGGCAGGTAGTCTTCCTAAACAAGGATTCTGGCAATTTTTAGAGTATCTTTTTACAAAAGATGCACTATCCAGTAAGTTTCAGACACCATCAGATTTAAGCTTTCTGGGTTGCCTCAAGTGTGATAGATAATTTACTGCCTTTTTTTTTTTTTTTTTCCTTTTAGCACTTCTTTTTGGTGGAGATATTAATCCTGCTCATCCCAAACATATTGGAAGTATTGATCCTAATTGTAATGTAGCAGAGGTGGTTAAAGGTAAGATGATGTTAATGTGTTTAAAAAAAGCATCACAACTTAGAATATGCAGAAGTATGTTTTTGAGATACAAGAGACTGAAAGTGATTTAAATTAATTTAATAAAAGAAGAGATGGAAGTTCTGTAGTTGCTTGCAGCAAAGCCATGGGCTTATTGAGGCTTTCTTATGTCTTCATTATTGAGAATGGAGAAATTTTAGGTGTTTTAATGGAACTGAGTAAACAATGTTTTAATTACCTTAATCTGTCCTTTTAAATATCAGATGAAGTATTTTAAGTGTTTTGTTAAACTTCAGATGTTTTCTTCCCTAAAATACTTAGAAGGAGGTTCTCATGTACTGCTTATTTTATCTGATGCTGGTACTGAAGAAAATCTGAGAGTAAGTGATGTTTTCCAGTTTGTTTAGTTAGGCCTTTCAGTAGAACATCCTCAGATGTACAGATATTCCAGGGAAACGCCTCTTTGCTATGTGCATCTGATCATACCACAGCCCGTTCTCTCTTTATACAGAAGACATGTATGTGACCTGAATGGCGCTCGCATTAGAAATACTGTGTGCTTAAATCCTGTTCACGCTCTTGAGTGTATCTATTTACAAATACAGGTAATTATGTAGGAGTGACTTCCACCCTCTATCCTTCACTGCTGTTTGTGCAGCTGCAGGAGGGGAAGAATGTGTTTCTCCCCTTCACTTTATCTCAGCCTTTGGTGAAGTAAGAGGGAAACCTTTCTTATGTCAGAATTTGACCTGCATGATAGCTTGCTTTGTAATGTAGATGCCTTTTGCTGTTAGGAAGGCTTCTTGGCTTCTAACTCTTTCTTGTCTCTAAGGCAGCCTTTTTTTCAGCAGCTTTCTTTTCTTTTGATTGATCTTACTCCACGTTGACCTCAGTATTGTATGTGTTAGTCCATATGTTTGAATCCATTTTGACCATCAAGTTCATAGTTGCTGCCTTGGACAGAGGAATGCATAGTCTCAGAAGGTGCTCAGCCCAGTTTTCAAGCCAGAGGCTGAAATAGATCTTTCACAAAACAAGGGTATCATAAACAGTATGCAGTGTTGTCTTTCAAAGAAGCAAGAAGTCCGTAAAAACAGCCTGTTTAGCATCAAGGTGATTGAGGCCATTTCCTTACACATTGGGTGAGGGGTTAATTTACATTCTGTATACCATGCTAGCTCCAAAATGTTCTGGTTCACAGGCAGCATTCTGAGCAATTTGTCAGAGTTAAGATGTTGATTTTTTTGGCACTGTATATGGTTGCTACAAGCTCTGGATGCCCTTGAAACACTGAAGAAATTACTTAAACAGTTACTCCTTATTTCAAGCAGCTCTGTTGAGTGTTGTAACTGCCTGAGGTGGGTCTCTGTCTCACTGACTGTCTTTCAGTAAGACTTCTGAGTTGATAGCAAATCCAATCTTGGTCCTGGAGCCAGGATTTTAGATGTACTGATAGGTCTTTCACTCTTGTTGCTACTTACCTCCAGCCACAACATGAAGTATGCTTTGAACTTTGCAGTTTGTTTCATTCTTTCTTTCTTAGAACTTTGCCAGAGAGTTGGCTTTGAGAGGAAGGTAAAATGTAAGACTGCATTCAGACTGTTTTGGCAGTTTTGCTCTGGGCTGGGTATTTTACTGGATCATGAAGTGGTGGCTCCTTTCTGTTCATCTCAAGAGCGGTAACATGTCTGCTCCTTGAAAATGAATGAGAGTTTGGCACAGAATTTGGGGAGGTTAAATGGATTATTCAAAGCCTTTTGATTCTTTCTGGGTTTGTATAGTGGCTGTGTCTGCATCCACATCTGTGGATTAAGGCTTTTTAATTTATTCTCATAGTTACCGATTTGCTTTTTAGAGGCCTTGAAGTTTTTTTCCACAATAGAAATCCAACTCCTGCCCCCAGGATCCACATAATTTTTACTTCTATGATGTGGAAACTCTTTGAAAAGTGCTAACATTTCTGTCTCTGTGTAGACGGCCTTATGGTTATACTAGCTTATTGCTGTCTTCAGCTTTTGATGACTGAGTAAAGATTGTGGCTGTGCTTCTTATTCCCCTTTTTTCTAAAGCACAGAATTGGTTCTAAGGCCATGGAAGTTCTGAGATAATCTTAGAATGTCATGTAAATGTAGCTGTTCCTGCGTATTTTTTTCCTAACTTGTGCACATCCCAGGCTGTGGTTCTCTGTACTGCTTGGGTATTAAATGGGATCTTGATCTTTTTTAGTAGGACACGTTTTATTGTGTTAATGACAAGACCCTTTAGAAAGTGGCTGGAGCTGACCATCTTGACACAAAAGATTCCTACTGGATAGCTGATTTTTGTGAGACATTCCCAGGACTTGATCAAGAAAAGTTCCAGTATTGATTAGCCCCATTTTACTAGACCTCCAGCAGCATTGGTGTCAGCCTTGTGTGATATGTGCAGCCCTGCAGATGTCAGAACAACTGATAGAAATGGTTTTCAGATAATAGGGCATGCTATAGATGATTTCTGTAGACATTGTCAAGGAGTGCAATTGTAGGTAACCAGCTCTTTCTCTGGACTAGTGATTTCTCTTTCTTTGTGCTTGTCACATAGCTTTGAGTCTTGGCAGTGACTGTTTTCTTTTGTAGTGTCACTTTGGACAGGAGTAAGAAGGTACATGTGGGGTGAGGTCAAATGCCATTGTTACGGTATCTTAGCAAAGTTCTTTGTCTGCAGAACTGCCCCTCTTTTTGTGTGCTTGCTCATATCCCATACTTACTTGTACTTATTACAAGGAAGCCACTTCTGTAAAGGTAGCTTAAGCAATGCAGCTAGAACATGCTTGAGTTTGTGGTTTCTTTAAGCTAACACTTGCTGCTTGTTTCTAAAATATTTTTGCAAATGAGATACCAGTGAATATTTAGAACCAGTAAGAAAGCTTTCAAACAAAAGATGACTTAAACTTTCTTGCTGTATCTTGACAATACATAAACCCTGATTTGGATTCTGAGGAGGCTTTTAATTTTTCTTCAGTAGGAAAGAATGAAGAATCTTAGATTCCAGCTTTCCCCCAAAAAGACCTTGAAAATCAAGTATTGTAAACAGCATTGTGTTTGGAAAAAATGAATTTGTGGTTGCAATGTCATCCTTTTTTTGTTTGAGATGGAAAGAACAAGCATTAAATTGTGATCAGCACACGACAAATAAGTAGATGTTACGGTCAGCCTAAGATTATACCCTTCTGGTTTTCAAGCCTTGAACAAAGATGAAAAATAGCTTGTCTTTACTAACATGCTTTTGTTTGCAGAGTTTTAAGTAGACGTTGCCCTTTCTTGACAAAAGGGCTGTAATCATACAGAGAGAAAACGATTAGAGTGGATACCAGTTTCACACTTGTAAACTAGTTACTAAAGTGAACATTCTGCTTGTCGTCTTTCACATACAGGATGAACTTTGCTAATCCTCTCTGGGTGATTTTAATCAGTGTTCTGTTGTTTTGTAGATGCTTATGAAACAGCTAAGATGTTATGTGAACAGTACTATCTGGTGGCACCTGAGCTGGAAGTTGAAGAATTCAATGGTAATTGTGAAATTAAGTGATGTATGTGGGAAAAAGCATTTCTAATAGCTGTGACTTCTAGTTTTGTTGAATAATTGTAAGTTACAATTTGAACTCTGCAGTCCTGTGTTGCAGTTACTTTTCTTCTAATGTGTCTACATGGGCACCTGAATTAGAGCTTCTCATCGCTGTATGCTTACTTCTTGATGCTGAATGTGGAGTGCTAGCTGCTATATTTGCTGTCACTTCAAGGAAAATAAAGTGGTCAGGAATCCTCATAACTGGGAAGCAAACACGCCTGCATTCTAATTAATCTTTTAATAGAGCTGAAGTTTGTTTAATTTTGAATCTGTCTATAAATTCCACTGTCAGTCTCTGCACTAGTGGTGGGCTTTTCTATGTAAGGTGGGAAAATTAGATTACTTATTTTGTGTAGCCTATGCTTTAAGTCCTTAAACTTCTTACATGAAAGTCTGTTTCAAGTTGATTGCAAAGGTGAAAATTCAGCACTGCAAAATTAATGAGAATAGATTTTTGTTCATAATTTCTATTGACAAATGGTAGATTATTTTTTTAAGTTGAAAAATAAATCATCTTGAGCGATCCTCTTGCAAATTTTAGATAGCTATCCAAAGATAAGACTAAGATGTTTCCAAACTTCATCAGTAGAATTGCAAAAGTCTCAGAAACGGGTAACACTCACTGGAGTGATACATGGGAATGTATGTTGCTTAAAGTGCTAGTTAATACTGTAGAAATACTTCTCTACACAAAGCAATATTGTCAAGTCAGATGCATTACTACCAGCCCCCTCTCCCAAAACCAAAGGACCCAACCTTTCCCTCTCCAAAACTGAGTGATTTTGGAGCTAAAAGTAGAGTGCTGCAGCAGAGGAATCAATGCAGAAATTCATTTGAAGGCCTAAATAAAAAGATCCACAGTAGAGAAAAGAAGCTGGTGGATCTCAAAAAAAGAAGTGAGGAAAGAAATACTTATTTCCTTTAAACTAGCTTACTATCAAGATGAGGAAAGTGGCTTTGCAGATGAGCTCACAAGAGCAGCAGTAACATGTTTTCTGTGTATACTCTATGCCTTAAAGCAGTGCGAATCGGTCTGCCTTCATTTTGGTGCTGTATAAGAGAACTGGAATATGGACTCTGACGAAATTAACATAATAAAACAGCAAGTTGCCTTGCAACTAATTATGCAGAGCATTGTTTTGGTTTTCTCCTTTTCCTAGGAGTTTTCACTACTGTGTCTCTTGACGTAATAACTGGTATTAATCAGCCCTCAGTGCCAAAAATGGTAAAGATGACTCCAGTCACATCTGTCTGCACACATCAGTCTGTGTGCATGTTTGGTTTTTTCTGCAGTTTATGAAGCAGATATTCAAAGACTTTTCTTCAACCTGAACTTCTGCTGAGTCTGACAAGCTAGGACTGTATAACTGAATGCCAGTAGATATTCAGAGACTGCATCTTCAGCACCAAGACTGTCCTGGAATGTATTAAATGCATCTGTAGTATTTCTTGCCAAATCAGTCAGCACTCTAGCATTCAGAGCTGTGCCAAACTGTACACCTCTGCAGAAACACTAACAGCAGGGCAATAGTGGACAAATAATTCAGTTATGATTTGGGATAAGAAAACTGTGATAGTGTTTGAAATACATTTTGAAAATTTTTGAGTACTTTACACTTTGTGTTTTAATTAAAATTAGTAGTTGTTTTTAGACTATTTAAGCAGTTTTGTGGGTTTAGTGTTTTTTTGATTTAATAATCTTTCTGTGCAGCAGATACCATGCTTAAATATTGTGTGTGTTAAGAAAAAAAGATTTCACATTCTAGTGGGAAAGTTCTCTTGGCATATGTTGTCAGTATGAAACCAACCATTGTTCCCTGAAGTTTCATATCTAAAAGTCTGTTGACATAGATGTCTTTGAAAATCATCATTAGAACATGTTACTTCAGGGAAAGGAGTAACTGAATTTTATGGTTTTACTTCATGGGGCTAATGTTGCACATGGAGAATTAGAACATGCTTACATACTTGTTTTTGGCTACAGGTTCATGTTAGTTCTGTAGATAGAAATGCTACAAAATACTGGTTTTAAAAAAATTTTCCTGTTTGTTTTGTTTTGTCTTTTAGCTAAAGCTCCAAACAAGCCTATTCAAGTAGTCTATGTACCTTCTCATTTATTTCATATGTTATTTGAGTTATTCAAGGTAGGTTGCACTTATCATTTGGAAGGTTTTGTGAACTTACGCTACTGTTGAAATTGAGATTCTGCTCAGTTACAGCTCTTAAATGTCATTTCAGTTTGCTTCTTAAGCTTATCTTTAAACAAGCAAAAAGGGTTTGAACTGTAAAAGCTTAGAGTCCTCTCTTTTATGCCCTTGTGTACTTAAGAAAAAAAAATCTGGTTTCCCACTTAAGCACTTTTGCAACTTTAAACACTCATGATAGGTTTTTTCGATGGTATGCTCATTACTTTGCAATTTTCATAAGCTTGCTTCTTTACTGCATATTTGAGGACTGCTTAGGGTCAGTGTCTTTATTATGAAAACAGCTTCTATGTCTTTGAATAGTGTAAAGAGCATATTTTGGTTTTATTTGTGTTTTCTGAATAATTAGAACAACAGTGAAAATAGAACATGAGAGCTATTGTATGTTTTTGAGTAAGACAGGTGGTCTCTAAGTGGTGCAATTGAACACCAGAAATTCAGGGGGAAAAAAATGCATTTGGTCAGAGAAACTTCCTAAATAATGGTATTGTGGGGTTGGTTTTTTTTTTTTTTTTACATACATTTGTCATGTATGTTCATTTAAATTTTCCCCTGCTTTGCCATTTGTTACATTAGTTCTAGGGCAGAACAGATGAGAATTTCTACATTACTTCTAGGTATGTTTTGGTATAAGTCATGCAACAGTGTGAAATCAGTAAGTTGTAGCTGTAAGTATTGCTCATCTGTGATGGACTGGCAGTGGAAACCCTGCTAATAGATACGATAAAGTCAGATTGATAGATGGTAACTTAACAATTGTGTGACCCAGGCTGAGAAAATGCAATCTTGTTCTCTGTGGTGAACATCACTGTTGGTGTTCCGCAAGGTGAAGGATGTTGTCATCCATTATATATAATTACTTGATTTCACACAGTGGGGAGGAGGGGTGGGGTGGGTGGAAATCACTGCTTTATGTTCTCTGACTCTGTATTAAATAGGTAAATGTATAATGGAGTTCTGATGTAAAAGTTTAAGTAGACAATTCATTGACTTGAAAGCACTTCTTGAATTTGTTTTAAATATGGCCTTTTCTTTCTTGTATGCAAATGCAGGGAAAAGTATCTAGATTCAACAAAATAAATGCAAATTCTAAGTTGTCACAGAAAGCATTTATGTTAAAGTTAGAATCAAAACCAGTTATTTCTGTTATCTGTAGAATTCAATGAGAGCTACAGTGGAATTGCATGAAGGTAAAAAAGAAGGCTATCCATCAATCAAAACCTTAGTCACTTTGGGAAAAGAAGATCTGTCTATTAAGGTAAATGTCTAAAAATAATATGCAGCATATAAACCTGCTAGGTTTAGAATAGTATGACTTGTAATTTGAAAAGGCAAATTAATTGTTGTATCAGTTCTGACACTTCATATACATCGGAATATTTTCAGTTGGAAGGGACCTACAAGGATCACCTAGTCCAACTGCCTGACCAATTAAGAGCTGACCAAAAGTTAAAGCATGTTGCTAAGGGCATTGTCCAATGCTTCTTGAACACTGACAGGCGGAGTATTGACCACCTCTTTAGGAATCCTGTTCCAGTGTTTGACCACCCTCTTGGTAAAGAAATGCATCCTCATGCCCAGTCTAAACCTCCCCTGGCTGATGCAGCTTTGAACTGTTCCCATGCATCCTATCACTGGATCTCGGGGAGGAAAGATCAGCACCTCCCTCTCCCCTTCCCACCTTCAGGAAGCTGTAGAGAGCAATGAGGTCACCCCTCAGACCCCTTTTTTTCCCAGACTAGGCAAACCCAAAGCCCTTAGCTGCTCCTTTGATATTTCTGAAGTCATTTACGTGATGCTACTGGACTTGCGCAGGGTTTTTTCCGAACATAATGTTTAAAACTCTTTAACTTTTCATTCCTTAGATAAGTGATAAAGGTGGAGGTGTACCTTTAAGAAAAATAGACAGATTGTTTAACTACATGTACTCAACAGCACCCAGGCCTAGTTTGGAGCCCTCGAGAGCTGTGCCTTTGGTAAGCAATTGCAGTATGTGTTTAAATGTCCCATTAAACTACTCTGTTTGCATGTTTCCTTTCACTACAATTTACTGGATCAGGTTTTCCAGTGAAGAAATTGTTTAACAAGAGAAAATGGGTTCTGTTATCATCACATGATCTTTGGAATAGAAACCAGCTTTTCTTTGTCTTAACATTATATTCTTGGAAACAAGCATGCCTGCATAAGCACAATATTTTCACAGCTTAGTGGACAGGATTTTTAGTGCTGTATTAGTGAGAAGGTGGCTAACCTAATGAGCTCCTCTTTGGTGTGTAAATTACTGTTGATCTAAGTTTCCTGTAATAAATGTATTGAAAGGGTGAGCCCACACTGTCTGAATTCTAGCACTTGAGAAGCACCTCCTGGTAATGCGCAAGCCTGTATTTGAACTTTGAAAATTATTTTCATATAAGCTATGGACTGTAAAAACACATTTAAAAATTAAGAGTTTCCCAAACGTGCATGTGATATGCACAGTTGGTATGTTCCTGTTCAGCTGGAAATATCTCATGTGATATTCCCTTCTGCATGTATCAGCATCAGATTTCAACCAAATTTCCCCATAGTTTCTTCTAAGCATAAAATTATTTCAGTGTTGAACACGTAGATACTTTTAGCAAGCATAATTTTCTAAATTAGTGTTAAAATTAAATTATTATTTCTAAATTATGTTGTTTAAATTACATATTGACTCATTGTGGTAGAAATGATACAGCTACTGTTCCATTTGACTGGTTTTCAAATAAGTGGATTAATACTTACACTCTATTGCCTCTTCTCATTCTTGTTCTCTATAGCTTCTGATGCAATCCTTTATCTTTAGACATGTAGAAAAAAAGCTGATTGTTTTGAGAAATTTCCTTTCCCTATTTAAGAACACTCATGTAGCATAATCGTAAGTTTTTTGGTTTATTTGCGTGTTAGGTTTTTTCCTTCCCCTGCTGATACTTCTGTGTGTGAAGTGCCTTCAGGCAGCTATTAAAATATGGCACAGAGAGAATGTGACTATTTCTGTTACAAAATAATTAAGAGTGAGCTGAGGATAAAACCAGTTCAGAGATAATGAATTGCTTTTTAGATTTTTAGCAGAAAGTCTTTGGTACTATTAGTCCACAGTTCGTAGCATTGTGGCACATAAGTGTATTGCCTTGTTTTCACCAGTGTTTGATGCCACCACAGTAGGTGTGAATCTCAGTTCTGTGTCTGCATTGAGTTGATACTAATACTTCACAGCTCCTACCTCTACAACACACCTTAGTAATATATTTCAAACTTATGCTTTTTCATAGAAAATTTTCTTGAATGGGATGTGTGATAGGGGACAGGCCTTAATTCACACACAGCCTTTTTTCTTTGTCACAAATGGTAGAATCTTGATTCATAATCTGCCTTTGTTCTGTCTCACTTTTGATCAGCAATTTACTATATCAGCCTACAAGGATTTCCTGAAACTTGTTCTCACTATAAACTTATACCTTGATTACCAGTTGTATTCACTATTAAAATATCTCTTCCTTTATGGCTCTCTGATTGTAAAATGTGTTTTTTAGGATTGACACTACTATTTTTTGTGGGTTTTTTTTTTTCCCCTGTGCATCTTTAGCAGTACATTCCTGTATTTATTTCCTCATCTTCAAGACCGCTTACTTTGATTCAGTGGCATTTGTGCTTAATATTCTTTTGCTGTACCCCATTTTCAGGCCTTGCTTTCCTCTTCTGTCTGTATGTCACTGTAGTCAGACCTGCAAGGTACCCCCCCTTCCTGTGAACCTGGCAGCTTTTGCCCTGTGAGTCTGACCCGATGCCTGTATATGACTGAATGTCAAGAACAATTGTTAAGCTTCATTATTTACATGTGTGTGCAGAAAGACAAAAATCAAGAACTGGGTGTCTGTGGCATATCTTTTCAGTAAGAGAAAAAAGGACTGGGTAGTGGAGCTTGCTATATTACATATTATGGCCCAGATCCAACTATAATTTGTATGTTAGTCTGGAAATAATGCTTCAGCAGAAAGGTTGTGCATACATCCTCTTTAAAGTTCATAGAGAAGGAGAGGTTTTTAATTGCTTAGTGCCAAAGACCAAACCACTTGAGAATTACGGTGCTCCAGAAGGTAGGTGGGTATGTGCTTGTGTCATTCTGGCTTAGATAATACACTAAATTGCAGTGCAGTGTAGTCATATTTTTCTGTTCTAGCACACTCTTCCCTTGCTGTATGATCCCCTGTGTAGTTTATGAAACATTCATGGACTTGGGGAGCAGAAGAGAGGGATCTTTTTATTGATGAGTGAAAATTCTTTCTCAATGTCATTGCAGATATTGTTAAAAACTTCCAAGAAACCTTGTGAGCATGGAAGCATTCAGATCTTAGGTCTTGTGTTCTTCTGTACTGCTATACGCATAGTGAAAACGTTAGAAACACATGGTAATGTGTAATGAGAATTAGGTTTTCTTAAAGAATTATTCTCTCCGGCAGCATTTGTTTATTGTGGGAGAAATGTGGCTTAAGTTTAATTAAATCTGTAGACACTAACACAGAAATGTAATAATTTTCTATTTGTATAGTGCATACTGTAATATTTAATGAGAAATTGGCTCTAAAAAGATTTTCCCTCTCAAGGCAGATATGCCATCACTGACTATATTCTGTCCTTCAGGTTAAGCACAGACCTACTTAGTAATGGCTTCTTAATGTCTTTTACAAAATAGACCTTTTGCAGGGTCTTGCCTTAACAAGGTACTTACCTGGGATCTGTTGTCTTTGTATTTCTTGTAAGTTACCTGTTTTGGAAAATACCCTGAAGACAATGTAGAGAAAAGGTGGACAGGGCATTTTTGGAAGAAAGCAGTATGAAATAACGATGAGGGCTCGCACAGAGCGTAAAAGGACTTTGCTGGAAGGGGCAGGAGGCAAACAGAAGTTGGGCATGGATTTTAAGGAAGTGTAATTCTGGGGAGAGGAAAATATAATGTGTTTTCAGGATTGCTTAATGCTGCCCTTCACTTGAGCTGTTCCTGGAGGTATGTACTATCTACAGTTTGCCTTTTGGTTGCTGTGCTTTTTAATTCCTGTAATGTATTATCTGGTCTCCAGAAAAGATGTAAGTCAGCTTTTGGAACTATTTTTCCTAGATCTTTCTGAGATACTCAAATAGCTTTCGTTTTTTTAGAAGTTAAGAAATGCATCTGGTTTTCAAGACCAGATGTTTGAAAGTGATGCATGTATCTCTAATGAGAGACAGAGAATTATGTGCTTAAAGCACACTGTTATTTGAAGAAGTGCCGCTAAGCAACTGTTCTAACTGTGGAAGTGGACACTGACAAGTAGTGTGAGTAGGGAAGGGCATCTTTGGCATTTCTGTTTTTCATGTTGCTCAGAACTGCTGAGTAAGAAACTAACCAATTTAAGATCACTAAATTTAGACTTCTGTAAAAACAAGGCAAAGAGGTCAAAAGATACTGTAGAGATAATAGATAACAGCAAGAGAATTTGTGATGGTGTCATGGTTTAAGCCCAGCCGGTATCTTGGAACCACGCAGCCGCTCGCTCACTCCCCCCACCCCTTCTTCCCCATGCTCCCAGAGGGATGGGGAGGAGAATCAGAGGAATGTAACTCCCACGGGTTGAGATAACGGCACTCCAGTAACTAAGGTATAATACAAACCACTACTGCTACCAATAATAATGATAAGAGGAATAACAAGGGAAAAGGACACAACCGCTCACCACCCGCCGACCGATACCCAGCCCGACCCGAGCAGCGATCTGGGCCTTCCGGGTAACTCCCCCCAGTTTATATACTGGGCATGACGTGCTGTGGTATGGAATAGCCCTTTGGCCAGTTTGGGTCAGGTGTCCTGCCTCTGCTTCCTCCTGGCTTCCCCTCCTCTCTGGCAGAGCATGAGACTGAGAAAGTCCTTGGTCAGAGTAAACATTACTTTGCAACAACTAAAAACATCGGTGTTACCAGTGTTGTTCCCAGACTGAAAGTCAAAAACACAGCACTGCACCAGCTACTAAGAAGGAGAAAAAATGACTGCTGTAGCTGAACCCAGGACAGATGGATATTGTAGTACAAAGTTCTTAAATATTCATCCTTCCCTCAAGGGGTTTCCTCTAAAGTGATACTACATAATACCTCTATATAATGCTCACAAGTCTTTTCTTGGTCTACCCTGGTTTTGGTATCATGTGAGGGCTTTGTTTTGAAGATTAAGGGCATAATTTTCAGTTTTCTGTCAGGTTGTCTTTGTAGAAATATTACAGTGGAACGAGTTTCTTGGATTTCTTGTAATCCACATTCGTAGAAAAATTGTATTACTCCGTACAGAAAAATTGTATTGCCTTGTATATCGTTCTTTTCAAATGTTTGTGTGTCTGGAATCCTTCCTTTATTGCTTTGGATTGTTATGAAAAATTCAGAGGGTGGTTGGGTGAATAATTGATCACTGTGATTCTCAGCATATATCCAGTCATCTGAAAGGGGTGTTGTGTAATTCAGTCTTACTCGCTGGCTGCAGTGAGAGAGGCTTGGTGATTTGGTTTGGGTTGGGTTTTTTTCTTACAACTTCTGACAGGAGCGGGTTGGAAAAGGTGCCAGGTGTTGACTTTGTGGCAGCCGCACTTGTGAATATTTAGTTCTTCAAATTTAAAATCTAAAATTTGTACCTGTTATCTGTTATGTTTTGAAAATTGTGTGGTCTGTACAGGGTCACAGTCCTCGGTAGATCCTTCAGTGCTGTGGAATTCTGATATTCTGCTAGATAGGTAAACAGCAGCGAGGATTATTGCTTTGTGTGTAGTCTTCTGCAGTGGTCTTCTGATCTGTACTGCAATATGGCATCAGAAATCACTTCATGGCGTGACCTAGATGAAGTAAACAGAGTTGTCTCTGGCTTTTTTGCGTAGTCTCCTAAGTTTTGAGACATTTGAGAACAATAATCCTAGGCTTGGGGGAGAACAAACATGCTGTCAAACCCCTGATTTGTACCAAAGAAAGAATGGAGTGTCATAACAGTGGCAATCATTGAGGAAGAAGAAGAGAGCATCAGTTTGCTTTGATTGGAGGCAGCATGTACTATATGTTACACCTATCCCTCTCTGAGAAAATGCAAAATGGTCATGTTAGTCCTAAGAAAGGATGCTGATATTTTTTCCTTTTTGGTACCTAAAATAAAAAACGATGCTGAGAGGGGAAAAAAGATTGCTCAAAAGGCTGAAGACCAGCTTACAGTGTAGGCTGAGTAATAAAGCTTGAAAAGGATTTTGATGCAAATGTAATATTTAGGTATCATCTATTTTCAGTGATATGTGGCTTTTTGAACTTTCCATAATGTTTTTATTTCCTTGGTTTTGTAGGCTGGATTTGGCTACGGCTTGCCAATCTCTCGTCTGTACGCTAGGTACTTTCAAGGTGACCTTAAACTGTACTCCATGGAAGGTGTTGGTTCAGATGCTGTAATTTATTTGAAGGTATGAATTTGACCCTTTTATAAGCTAGTAATGTGATGCAATTTGTTTATAGCTGGCTGAATAAGTGACCTTTCTCTCTTTTCACTCTTCAGTTTGTTTTAAAATTGGTAATTGCTATCTTCATTATATCTTATCTAAATCAGTTACACAGAACCCTAAAACTCAAGTATTAACCTGGCACTAATACTAGTTTGCTTTCACTTTTCAGTCCCCAGTTTTGGATCTTTGCATTCTGTTAGTCCATCATCAGTGCTGAATTTCCAAAGAACTGTGTGATGAGATAATTTTGGTTAATGCTTTGATCCTAACAGTTCTGACCACAACAAAGCTGACAGGACTGTTGACTAACTTCTGACTAGTTCATATTCTTTTTCTAGTCAATTCTTGACGTTTGTGCAATAGACTGTATTGATCCTGTTGTCATGTTTTGGGAGATCCCAGGCTCCTTAGGGGCTTAAGGTTGAAACTAACTGCTTGAGTTTCATCAGGGAATTTAAAAGAATATAGCATATAGCTCACATGCAGGTTATTGACTTAGTGTTGTCACTGTGCCTTGCTGTATGTAGTGACTGAGTTGTGGAATCCTGTGCTAACCTTAGTTTCTGATGGGTTTAATCCTGTGCATGTATGTGTGGAGGAAAAAGGTATGGCCTTTCTCAGTGGAAAAAGGCGTGCTGATGGGCTGCACTAGAACAGCCCTCCCAGATCAGTGTGCTGACAGAGTCCAAGTCTGCTGGACAAGTGAAATGTTAGACTAGTTGTCTGCCCCATGTCAATGACAAATCTCCCTAAAATGTTTTTGACCAAAACATTTTTCTCACTATTTTTGTAGACCTTGCTCCTTGGAAAGAAGCAATATATTTGAAACTGCTACTATTTTATTTTAACTTTACTTTGACTAGTACTGTGACTGTGAGTAGAGCGATTAGTCACAGCTAAAGTATTTTCAAAACAGTGTTGTGACATGTAACACTTGGGTAATTGACATGCTTGTTCAATACAGAACTTGTAACTGTAGAACTCCCCAGAGTATCATCTTGCTCTTGGTGTCTGTGATGATATCTCACCATTGCTTTTGTTTTTCCATAGGCCCTTTCAAGTGAATCATTTGAAAGACTTCCCGTTTTTAATAAGTCGGCGTGGCGACACTACAAGACCACACCTGAAGCAGATGACTGGAGCAATCCTAGCAGTGAACCAAGAGATGCTTCTAAATATAAAGCAAATCGATAATTTGCCACCTTCTGTCTCTTAGAGATGACCTCTGCATTCAGTATAAAGTCTCTGCTTTGTTCCAAAATCCTTCAAACCGCAGTAGCTAATTACTTCCAAACAAAGACCTAATCAGGGCATTGAAAAATACTAAGAACAAAGTGATAATTGGGACTTAAAGAAAGGCAGTAAGCATGTTTGGTATGTGAATCCTGTCTACTTCACCCGAATATGCTTGGTTGCTTCAGTCATGCATTGACAACAGGGATTGCACTGATTGCACTTCAGAATGCAATGTTGTAACAAAAAGATACTATTTGAAATAGCTGATTTTTGCTCCAAGGTAAGGATTGGCCAGATGTGCAGAATACCTTTAAATGATGAATAGTATCTTGCACAGCAATATGATATAAGAGAAAAGTTCTAATGTAGTTAAACATATGTTTGAAATTCCACTCTGCTGCATTTTATATTGCACAGTGTCACCTGTTACAAAAAAATCCCTTTGAGCTCTTCAGATCTTGTATCAAATGAGCTTCTAAATGCATAGTTCTAAAAAGGGTTGTGCAGCTTTAAACTGATGCTTTCCCCAAATTCCAGATCCATTTGTCAAGTGCATTCAAAAGTTATGTTGTTGTAAGACACTGGGTTTTCCACTTCTTGGTATGCACCTTCATGATTTTCTTGACACACAAACACAGAAAAGCATTTCTATACATTTTTCCTTGTTTTGTGGAAAGTAGTTGGATCATCTCTCCGTATAAGGAATTCTGTTAATCCAGGGGCAGGGGGTAATTCAATTTCATGTTTATTGCCTATCATTTTGGGTTGGTTGGGGAGGGGAAAGAAATGCTGAAAGGCCAGACAGCCAGTCATACAAATGAATTTGCCTTAAGAGTGTCGGCTGCTTGGAACCAGATTAGTTTAAAACCTGTAAATAGTTTGCAAAGTTATTTATATATTCAATGTCTGACTATAGTCTGGTAACCTGAATTTGTAGTGTATATAAAGATGTTGTACACCAGCTTTTGGAAAGTGTCATTGGTCTAAATACATGAAACTGGAGATACCATAGAAATGAGAGGGACGAAAGGTAGCTTGTACCTGATTTAAGGAACAAAAAAAATCAAAGAGAAAACCCCTAAGTATTTTCCCTTTAAATTTATTCTAAGGGTTATTGCTGACTATTAGGAAACTGTTCCTAACCAAGTCTTTGCCAAATAATGTTTCTGATACTATGGCCTACTAGAAAAAATTGTGAAGTTTAGAAGTTCTGGTGACCTCCTAGCTGTGGGAATAAAGTAGATGAGTTGTGAGCAACTCTGATGCACCCTCAGTTTCTCATAAGTGTTTTGATACTTTTTTTTTTTTTTTGAAAGATATTGCAGATTTTAGCATGGAAAAATGAAACTTGTTTACTAAAATTGTGGGGTAACTGGCCCTTTTGTCCTCCCAGTATTTATTTTTATAAAGAATTGATCTATTAAACAGGGAAATGCTGAGGAATTCCTAGGTATTTTGTAAAAAATAAAAATCTTAGTTTGACTCAACGATAGTAGTTTGCACTTAAATAGCACATTTCATCAAAGGATTACAACATGCTTTGAGCAATAAACTTCACATATCCCCATTGTTAGAGTCCTTACCTTACAAACCCTTGACTTCCATCTGTTGCAGTCAGTTAAAAGAATTTGTATGTGACTAGTTCATGAGTTTGCAGGGCTTGAGGCTCTGTGGGCTTCTCTACACTGTACAGGTGAGTCACGGTGGAGCACCAGGTTGTTTTGAGTGTGCTCCCATACACATCTCTGAAGTGCTGCCATACTGTTTGGAGGTGGAAATACCAGGACAGCTGCTGAAGGCTGTCAGGTTCGTTGCCTGCTAAGCTGTGCCCTTCTGAGCCCCCTCTGCCAGCAGATAGGAAGAAGAATCGTGCTGATAGGGCTGTTCTGTTCCTGAACCAGACTCATTTGATCCTGGCTAGTGGATCTTTACATGGCACGGAGAGGCTGTAACGCCTGTGGCTTCTGGAGCAATAATTTCCCACTGCTGCAGAGAAGGCAAATTGCTACTGAAGCGATACAGCTATGCTGCTGGGTGAAATCAGAGTAATAATTTGACCAATACACCACTTGGAAGTCACAACTACTAAAATTTAGTCACTTGACTTGTGCCCTCACCCGTAACTTCTTACTGTTTTTTAAATTAATTTCAAATTGTGTATGCTTTGTAGTGACCACAGAGGAGGGCTTGCTTAAAAATAGAAATTTGTGATGAAACTAGTATTTTCCCAGTTGTTTCCCAGTGTATGGTCAGTTTTTCCAAGAACATTTCCTAAAATCTGCTAAGTTTTTGTAAGAAGCTAGTTTTCACTTTTGTTAGAAGTCATATTTTGAAGCAGTAAATCCTGACCTGGTGCTTCTTTTTGGCTGTCTCCTTATGCATGAAGAGAGGAGGGACCAGAAAGAAAGGATGCAGGTATATTGAACTTGTTTTCATGAAATGAGTATAAACCACGGAAGCCAGTGAATGAAAGCTGAAGATGCTGTGGAAGATATTATGATATATTAGTCATTTCACCACTTTGTTCACAAAACCAACTGGCTGGCTTTCAGGACTGAAGTGCTCCAAAATAGCACTTATTTCCAAGAACCTTGAGTCTGTACTAACACCTTGAAGCAGGAAGGTAGAGCGCAAGGAATGTATTTTCTTTCCATTTCCCAAGGTCTGTTTGTGGGCATTATGGTGAATATGAGAAGCCACTTTTCTTTCCAACCTTGTTTAAGCAGCCGGTGCTTTACTGCAGGTCCCAGGTATGCCATAAATTGTTCTTCATTTATAATCCTTGTGCCGTGTTTCTACATAGGGGCAGTAGTCTGAAAACTGTCTTGGGAAACACCAGCAGCAGACCTTCGATTAGGAGAGGGTTTTTCAGTGGATTTTTAGTATAGGTCGTTTAACTTCAGATACTGATCTTTGTTCAGTTATTTCTATCTTTGATGGGAGTTTGTTCCAATTATTTGTTTTAATATCTTGAGGCTGTTAATACCAAACTTCCTGATGATATAAAAGTATGTTTCTTTTTACAGATTTCAGATGTATGACTTGCTAATGTTGCAACCTGCTTGTCTTGAGTTACAAGACACATAAGTAGGGAAAAAGTGTTTTCAGTGAAAATGCTTTGTATTTGTTGTGTTTGGTGATAAAAAGAAACAAACTGAGCAAGAGATGTTTGCTCCTTGATTCTTCCTGAGAATTTACAAACAACTTCTATGTGTTGTAGTGTAACAAATTGTTCAACTTTTTTGTCCACTGTGCATTTTTCTGGTGTTATGTCTTGTGCGTAATCTTAATAACCCCCTGCCTAGTTTAATATTAATAGATACTTCAGTATCTTGAAATCATATACTTGTTTGTGCTCCCTGCTCTCCTAGGCTTTGTTTTGAGGCTGACAAGGGGTCTTTCAGAATCTACACTTGATAAGAAACATTCAGAAGATACTGAAATGCTTCTTTTTCAACTCAAATGTAGTCTTTGCCTCTGTACTTGACTGTGGTGACCTAGGATAGTACTGAGGAAGTTTTTGTGCTGCTGACTGCTACCTCTTGGGCAGTGTTTAAAGCAGGTCCCTTGGCACATGCTTAAAGAGTACGGATATTAATTGTCGTGTTCTTGGAAAACTCAAGCTACTTCTTGGCTGTGTAGGCAATACTTGCTGCTCCAACTGGATAACATACTTTCTTTGTCTTCAGTGGCACGTAGAATTTGCTTTGAAATAGCAGTTCGCTTTCTCCAAAAAGTGAGCAGGAGTGATTGTGCAGTGCAGTGCAATCTCCTGTTCACTTCCACCCAAACTTAGTATTTAGGGTGGAATTTTAACCTCATTGATGTGGAAGATACTTCCCCCGCCACCTTTCAGTAAGCACTTCTAGATCCATACATGTTAGGTGCTGCAAAGTGCAAAATAGTCTTGATTGGTATAAATTTTGTAGAAAACAGCCTCTACGTTTATTGTTAGTATTTGTCTCTTGAGGGTAACCATGTGTGACTGTGCAGTGTTTCCTTGCGTGTTTCCTTGGCTGCCATTTACATGCTGTGGTTTCTAATAGCTCTTCACCTCTTCTGATGAACTCACCTGCCTATGAATTGATGTATATAAACATGCTTTTGCAGAACTTCAGAGAATATGATGGCACATGGCAGAAGGATGTGTTACTGAGTTCAAAGGTGAGTTTATTCACAAATGAGGAGCACAGTTACAAGTAATGTAGCGACTTCAGGGCTGAATCTTGCAAATACTTGCACAGGTAAACAGTGTATGAGTCATCCCACTTAAATGGATCTGTTCTCAGGATCTGGACTTACTTCAGCTGTTGACATTAATTTGAAACAGTGAAGATTTCTGTAACTGAAGTGGCTTTCTAATTAAAAATAAATAAGAAAATTTATAGTCCGCGTGCTTTAATTGCAGCATTATGTTGCCTTAAAAGATCTCAGAAGTCTGCATAGAGAACTTGTTTGTTTCTTAAATCTAGAGATTTTTTTCAAATGTAGTATCAGAAGGATCAATGTCTGTGATAATTCTGACATTGTCAAACTAGTATTATTTGCTTTATTAAAGTCTTTCCTTTGAACTGAATACTGCCAAAAGGTGCCAGATTGACAGTCCTTTGTAATTCATACCCTTTGTAGATCACGACCTGTAGGCAGTGGAGGGCATGTTTCCAAGTGACGTGCTATTGGGGCTCTCGGCTGTTAAGCAAGGGTTGTCCCTTATGTGAGGGTCCTGCTAGCTGTTTCACACTTGCCATCTCGGATGAGCTTTTAACAGTGTGCTGAACTTGTGTTGGGTTATACGATACGAGTTTCTGACGGGGGTGGAAATCAAGTCAGTTTGTTCCCGACATTGGTTACGGAACAGGACTCTTCCTGT